>NW_004567107.1:37162305-37389046 GCF_000260355.1 Condylura cristata | reverse complement strand
GCAATTCTGAATGGGGGTTGTAGGCTACATGGCAATTCTGAATGGGGGTTGTAGGCTACATGGCAATTCTGAATGGGGGTTGTAGGCTACATGGCCTTGGGAAAGCAATTAATTTCCCTGTGTACCTGTGTTAGATAGTATAGTCTGTCACATGGTGCTAAAATGGGTAACATTATTCCTAGTTTAAAACAGAATTAGGAAGGGCAAGGTTATCAAAGATTTAACACCTCAAGGGACACAATCTAAGAGAATGGCAAAGCAGACACTAGGTGCAGATCTTCACTGCCAATGTACCTGGAGCCCTGGCATGCTGAATTGGTAGCTTACTTTTGTATTCATCTTCTGAAAGGGAAGATGCTAATTTTGAATGCTAATTTAGATCTACTTTGCAGAAATACACATAGTTGGAAGTACTAGGAAGCCAAAAATAAGCCAAAACTAAACAGTGTAAAGTCTTTAATTTCTGAAAACCAGAAAACAAAACAAAACAAACAAACAAAACAACCCCAAATGTGCTATGTTTAAATCAGTGGACGTGGATGGAGACAGCTGGGCAAATGTTCTCTTTTTAGTTCCTTAGTTTAAAAAAAAAAAAAGGTGCATATTTACTGTCAATGAGGAAGACTAAAAAGTAATTTAAATTTGTAGTAAGCACACTCTAACTTGATATTTACAAAAAGTAGTTTTTCCTTTCTGATATATATATTTTAACATATCAAGAGATTTAATGGGCCTAAAATTGTAAAATCAGTTTACAATTCCAAAAAGGCTGGCTGCCTTTTGCTACTCTTGCTTTTACACATTTAGGTTTATCCACCAGCTAGCGAAGGATGCTAGAATTTTTTTTTAAAGATTTATTTATTTATGCATACAGAGCTGGGTATGTGCAGGGGTGGTGCGAGGATTCACCCGAGACAGAGTTGGGGGCAGAACAGGCAGGTCCCCAAAGTACAGATGGTTTTAATGGCTCACCTAGAGGGGAGAGAGAAGCTGGCAAAGACAGGAGTGTTGTAGAGAGAGGTTACTGTGCTGAGTTTCTATTTCAAGTCAGGTTGGCTAAGAGAGGTGGGGGAGGGAGTGTCCTGAAATCAGCCGCCTTGTCATTTTCACTGGCCTACTCACTGGATTTACCAGGAACATTTTACGTTATTCCTTTTGCACACCCTAGTGCATGACACTCAGGAGACATTTAGGTTGACTGAAGGGCCCAGCTGCCCCGGGGCTTCTTTCTCACTTGTTTCAAGCATAAAAATTGATTAGGGCAAGACATGATTTATTTAAAACTTTCAATGGTTCTCCTCAAGTTTTCCTCCTTAAGTTCACTTACACCTTGGATGAATTACTTTGATGTAAGAATTGTTAAGAGGTCTGCCTGTTTCTGTTCACCCCAGTGGGAACTCACAATAAATAAAGGCTTGAGGGAAAGTCTCCCAGGAGTCTGGGGGCTTTGGTTTGTAGAAAGCAGCCTCCAGAGAATGGCTGACCAGGGACAGTGCTGAGGGCACTTAAAGAGGAATTTTACGTGTATCAGAGTGTCACCATTACAGATTGTATTTTCCACGTCAATCTAGAGGTTTCTGACAGCACAGCCAATCCAGTGTTTTTGTGAACACCCAACACTTGATAACACATAGAACTGATGATGCTAGCTAGTATGTAGAGGCCACGCCTAGAAGCTATGCTTCTTTCACGTTGCTAATCTGTACTAGATGAGCTGTGTTTCTTGTGTTAAAATTGAATTATTACTGTTCTTTATTTAGAAGAGAGGAAGAGAAACAAAGGAAGTGTGTGCACATCCTAGGAATGCTCTTTTGCCCTCATCCTCTTTGTCAGCAGTATGAGATGTCTAGTGCAGTTTTTCTGGAATTTCTAACATCACAGAACCTTTGGATCCCTCCACCCACTCTTCACCACTACCCTCCCAGGCCAAATGTCTCAATCATACCTTCCTCTCTAGTGGGGAGCACAGACTTTGACCTAATAAGTCCACCACAGGGCCTGACATGTTACCTACCCGCCTTCTTCTGAATATTTATGCCCAAATGCCAGGATGTCGGATGCCCGTCCACTCCCATCACAGACAACCACTGGCACAGGAGGGGTGTCCCGAAGGTACTCCAAGACAATTGAGATCACATTGGGTCCTCCTTCCACAATGAGTGCCACCACTGGAACGCCTTGACCAATTCCTGCATTGAAAAAGGAAAACAAACAAAAAAAAAAAAAAAAAAAGGAAAACAAAACAAAACAAAACACAAAGCCAGCAAACCAAAGAAAGAAAAAGAGAAACAAAAAGCACAAACTAAAATTACTGAGCACAGGGGAGGTAACATATGAAGGGATAAAATTCTGAGCGATAATTTACAGAAAACCCTTAGCAGAATTCCCCTCCACCCCTACCCCAGCATCTGTTTGACTTTGCCTTTTCCAGGAATTCTAAGGTGCTGGGTCAGACGACCACACTTGGGAAGGTGCAAGGATAAGAGGGATAGAAGAGAGGTTGTTAGTAGGTGAAGCACTAGGCCAGCAGTCAAGACTGGAAAGTAAATGTGAGTTCAATCAAGTGTTCCGCATAGCCAGGGTGGTTTTCTCTATGAAAAAACCATGAAAGCAAGCCAATACACCCTGGAGTTGCTGCAGTGCTAAGACAACTAAGGGGCTCTCCTTCTTAAAGACTATCGATGTCAGCCTGAGTCCTACTTTGTGAAGTCAACCATTGCTTGACTTGATTCTTAACAGCCCAGCAGGCACAATAGAGCACCCCGAGACAGCATCTGCCATTATTGTCTCAGCCCAGCGAGAATTCAGCCATGCGATGGGTGGTCAGTTCACATGGGTGGAATTCCACTGAATTAGGGTTTTCACTGACCTTTCATAAAATATTTAAACTCTATATGCTGAGCCATAAAGTACTGCTGTTCTTAAAAGTTGTGCTGACCTTGGACTTAGGTATGATTCAGTGGACACGTTCAGGGAAATATTAAAAATTATGTACATTAAATTCACTTTCAAATGACATCTTAATAACTTCATTGGTCATTGAAAAACCTCTTTTTGTTCAGTTTGATACCACACTTTTTTCTCTCTACCTTCTCAGAATAGTTTGGGAATTGAGCAAAACCATACATAGGAAACAATGTCGTAGGGTACACACTGGTTATCTTAAAGAAGAAATCTATCAAAATTCTGTATCATTCCTGTAAATATGAACTTAAATTCTTAGTCATATCAACTTGCTCTTGTCCTCATTCTGCTTTTGTTTTATCCTACATATAGAAACTGTTTCCATGTTAAGAAAAAAAAAATCCTTTCAGTTCTAGTTTCTTGTCCCATTACTGAATGACTTTGTTGGACTAGTATGTTCCATTTTACTCCTAAAGTATGAGAACAGCAGTAACCTAAACCTTAGCTTTTCTACATCACTGTCATGATTTGAATTAATCTTATAGGAATGGCCAATATGCCAGTTACACAGAAATGGACGCTTTTTCAAAAGTATATTTGAAAAACATATATACTTTTGAAAAAGCAAATACACTTTTGAAAAAGCATAAGAAAATGACTAGGGCTGATCAAGAAAAGCTGCCAAGATTTTTGTTGTTGTTCTCAGATGGAACTAGAGAGAAAAATCAGGAACTAGAGAGAAAAAAATCAAAGTTTTCTGTGCATGGGAAAGTTTTGAGAATTTCTCCTTGAAACCAAGGAGAGGGAGTGAAAGGTCTTGCTCCTTCCCTTTAACCCAGAGGCCCTTAAGGATTCAAACAAAGGTCGCCTTAAAGCTTTGTTTGGGTGTCTATGAAATAGCAAAGGGTGTAGATTATGAAGATTAAGAAAGTTCCTGTTGAAAGGCACTTTGAAGATTAAGGGCTAACTTGAAATGTTATTACAATACTCCTTTATGAGAATAATTTACTAACATAAAAACACCCACCTCTTGACAGATTTGTGCTTTGATAATGTCTTGGGAAAGGGTCTTTCCCAATGTTTAAAATTACTTTATCAGGTTATTTTCCAATATGCTACACAATTTAACTTTTCCTGTTGCTTTCTTTTAGCACCTGCTACCATATTGCATCGCATCAAGGAACACTATGCTCTACCCACTGTTTTATACTAGAAGTCAGATTTAGACTCATTCTTGGTTCCTCTTTAGAAAGACCTTGGCTAAATTTTGATTGAGCACTGCTATCAGTGGGCTTTTTACTACAACTTAAAGGCAAATTGTGTTCCACTCTGTTTTCATGGAAGGAGAAGGTCTAGAACAGATCTTCTAGAATGTACCAGTGATCTAGATTCTATCAGACACTTGTCAAGATGACTACAAATCTCTGTTCTCTTTGAGAAGGATATATAGAGGTAAAGGATCAATTTTCATGGGACGATTTGAGAGCAGAAAAGTGTTAGTTGATTTACTGCCAATGTATTTGTCAAATGTTCAAACTGCTACAGCCTCAAAAATACAGAAGAATTTAGATAATCATACTTGCTGTATCTGGAATAATGCTGTTAACAATTAAAATGATCAAAACACTATATTGATTCACATACATATAAATATGAATTTGTGTATATATATTCCCGTGCTAAAAATGAGATGCAGCAGTATATTATCATCTACTTTTTTCATAAATATTGAATATATCGAGTATATTTTTGGCCTCAAATTGTCTCATTTCCTTCAGTGATAATATGTGGAAATTACTTCCATCAATAATAAAAGTACTTGTAGCCTAAACTAAAAACACATTTTAATATCTTAGTTAGAGATGGTAGAAAATCATGCTTTGTATGAAAATCATGCTTCGTATAAATCCAGTGTGCCAGTATGTGGTCACATTAAGCCTTTCTGTCAGGGTGCATATGCACAATGCCTTTGTTTCTGAGAAAAGAAAAATGCTATCTAATAGGCTAAAAGAGCCCACTTTGGCATTAAGGATCTTTGAATACTTCTGTGACTCTAATGAAAACTACTGACCCTTTCTCCAGAAAAATAAATTTAGAAATGGGTAGGCACAAAAATCTTTAAATTTTTATTATGCAAGGGGTTCATGGACCCTTGAGGGTTAATCCTGAAAAACTTGCCAATGAACCTTTACAAAACCCCACCCTCCATTAAGTACAGATGATGTATTTGCAAAACACATTGTAATTTTCTTTCTTTATTTCTTTCTAGATTTATTTATTTGTTTATACAGAACTGAGGTGCAGTCCAGAGGCTCAGGGGAGGCAAGAAGCTTCACCAGAGATAGAGTGGGGAGCAGAACAGGCAGATCGACAAAGGACACTGCTGAGGGGAGCAGCGGGCGGGTCTGGAGAGGTCTGCCATGCCATGTGGTCACCTGCGGGGCAGGCGGGAATCAAACTCATGCAGAAGGGGCTTTTAGCTTCTTAGTGTGGTGCTTTAACCCACGGTGCCACCAGGAAGGACGATAATTTTCTTTCTTTCTTTCTTTTTTTTTTTTTTTTTAAATGACACTCATTGGAGCTTCTGAGAGAATTTTCAGATTGGGTGCTGGAACAAAGCTCTGCCCAGCAGTGTTGGATCACATGATCACTGCTCCACTGTAATGGATTCCCTGAGTCTTCCAGGGGAAGGAGTGCCTGTCCCTCACACCACTCTTCCTTGCTTTTCTTAATTTCATCTATTCACACTTTCTTTTCTAAGTTACATTTAGGATATGATTTTAATAAACTCTGGAAAAAGCCACACACTTACAAAGTAGAACCTATAATAATAATCCTTTTAAAAACATCAAAAATGTTACTTTTAAAATGACTAACATAAAATAATTTGGGAATTAACTGCATATTCAGCAGGACTCAGAAAATGCTACCATTTTCTTTATGCCCATAAAAAAATTAATAAAATTCTTTTGAAGAACCTCACAAATTTCTCTCTCTATGTCTATCACTATTACTCTCTCTCTTTCTCACTAGGTTTTAAATTCATGTGTTTTAAAAAAATTAACTCTTCTTCAGGACAAAAAGAATCATTTTATTGAGATTCTCTCAGGGACCAAAAGAGAAAAGTAGGTTAATTCCCTCATTGGCTGCAATAATTGTTAAATTGAAGTAACATTGCATTTTAATATAAGTTTCAGGTGTGCATCATTAAAAATCAGCATGTGCATATGCTACATTAAGTTCACCACTAAAAGTCCTCCCTCCCCTTCCCTCTGGTAACCACTAATAGGTCTTAATAGTCTAAAAGTTTGTTTTCATCTTAGGCGTCCCCTTTGTTTTCTCTATATATCACAAAATGATGGCTGCAATAATTTTTCATTGGTTCCCATAACCAAAGACGTACAATTGTTCTCAGAGATTTCTGTTACAATTTAACTTTAGAGTAAGGTAAAGGTGCCTGAGCAAGAATCGGCAATATGCTTGCCATACTCTTTAACTTTTGCCATTTGGAAACTGGAAGCATGATAGCCTTTAAAAATGTAAACTCAGATTTAGCAGTCCCATCTTTAAGATTCTAGGTCAGCGTAGGACTTTCACATTACAAGCTGAATCTCAATGAATTGTTCTTAGGAGAAAAAAAAGTCTCAGGGACTTTGGTCATTTTTTCTGAGTGCTGTGATAAGACAAACACCAAATCCCAGTAAATCAAAATTGGCTTAAGTACATTGGGTTGAATATTGTAAGCAAGGAATCTGGCAGGAATAGAAAAATGTATTAAAATTGCAGAAGGCATCATTATTATATTTTTCTTCCTGCTGACATAATCTATGGCCATAGGCCATAATCTATGATTCATTCAGACCCCATGAAAGCATTTGGTGTTTTGTAGTGAAAAGCCTGGATGATAGAGATTTGATCGAATTAATAATTTGGGTTTACATAAATATTTCTATACATGCTCTCAAATGTCTATGAACCTAAGACTAGTTTGCTATTGGAAAGTGGTTCCTCTTTAGTTGGAGATAGAACACAGAAGATTTATCTTTAGCTACGACTTCTCTAGGTTATAGTATGATTGTTACTGTACAGATTGTTAGGAGGTTGGGAACTTTGTGAGAGATGACTTCCTGAAGATCTTGAGCAATTCAAGACTGAGCCTGTCAGTGGTCAGTGGACATTTCTATTTTTCAGCTAATATCAGGTAGTAATATCATGAACATTGTTAATTCACTGTACATAATCCCGCTGTGGGATTATGCAATTCATTTTTATGGAGAATTTCTATGCACAGAGTAAGACTTTATCAATGTTTTATGTTACTAAATTTAAAATTTGTATAAAAGTACAAGGAACAAACATATTATTCTCATCCTGCTGACTAGAATCCTTGGTCTTTAATTGAATGGTTGACTTTACTAACAGAACTACTGGTTCTACATCTAGACCATAAAATAGGGCAATAAAAGTCAGCAATCCTCCAAGGTTTTGCACTTTTCAAATAGAATCTTATACAGATTTGGGGCATGTTAGTAATTACTGTAGTGATGGAAAGAGAAGCATTCAAGCTATTCACCTTATTTTAATAAATACCAATTTACTGCCTTCTTGAGAAATAATAGCTGAAATTTGCACAATACCTTTTTTTTTTTTCAAAAATAGTTTGACTTAGATTCTTGCTGCCTTTAACTATTTAGTACAACTCTTCTGTGATCTGGAAATTGTGGGATGGACTTGAGAAAACGACATAGACTTATCAGTTTTGCCTCCCTGATAACACTGTAAACTGTTCTTATGTGTTAAGATTAAGGTGCTTCTTGCAATTAGGAGATTCCCAGTACATGAATATTTGGTGTAACTGTAGGATTTTATTGTATAGAAAGAGGATATTTTAATATACTAGCTTTGGCAAAAGGAAACATGATTGGCAATCTTTGAATTATGTAGTAGCACAATGAACCCGCAAATATCTAAAAGGGAAAATTGTATCCCATTTTAACCAGAATGTCTCTTTGAATCTTCTACGGAAGCAGATGCTTTCATGTTTTGGAGCAAGAGCCCATTATCTTTTCAAGACAACAGAACTGTAACTGAACTGTGTCTGACCTTACTGAGAAATGAGTAACAAATCCAAGTATCTGTTGGCAAACGCTGAGGACTTACCCAGTTGGTCAATGACAAACCTGTGTAATCCAGTCCTGAACGACATTATCATCACACTTTTTTTTGGCCACTTTTATTCTGCATTTACATTGATTCTTTGAAAAGTTTTTGGAAACAGTGTGTATGTAACAAACGAGCAATAAAATCAGCTGCCCAAGATGCCCCTGTAAGATGATTTTAGTTCTCTAGTGGGGAAGATCTTCCTGAGATTGGGGCTTCCCAGGGCGTATCCTTTTAACTAAAGGACGAGGAAATGATAAAGTAAGGTAAAATTGTTTATCCTTTTTTTTTTGTCATCATCAATCCCTATGACAACTCTCTTGTTTAACATAATGAGCCCTCTGTGGATGTAAGTACTCTTTAGCCTATGGTCTGTAGAAGGGTGGGGTGAGCCTTCATTTTGGAGCATAACTGATGCTCATGGAGAAGCCTGGTCACTAGTCCTGGTATGTGCTGTTCCTGTTAGGTAGGAGGGCCACCTAGGTGCTATATCCAAGAATTTCACTGAGTCACATGAGTTTTATATCCAGTTTTTGTGAACCCTAGGCAGAGAGGAATCATTCTCTGAATCAACCTTGGTTTCTGGAGAAAGGCAGCTTCTATTGATACTTTCGTTTGGGACACTGGCCTGCTCCTTTTTGGGCAATGGGTGCTCCAGAGCTGGGGTTTTGCCTTGATTTCAAGGTGGCAGCCACTGCAGTCTCCCCTTGTGCTCCTTCTCACTATCCTAGATGAGGCTTTTCCTTAGACTGCCTTGAACCAGCTGATCTGCCTTGTCTTTGTGCTCAGGCTCTGGATCTGGGTTCCACGGTCGTCTTTAACTTCACTGTCTACTGGCTTCCAGCTGATTTCACTTTCCCTCTCAGCCCAGCCCACTGGAGTCCAGTGTTCTTCTGTGAATGTGAATGGGGACAACATGGCGGGACTTCACAACATGACTAACATGTTAGTAGGAACCATGTACTCTGAGAAGGACAGACATATGACTAGTTACCTACCGGTACACCAAAAACCTGCTTTAGTATTTTACAAAGAATCTGATGCACAGAGTTGGTACATAAACCATTGGTTGTTTTGAGTAACAAGTGAGCTATTATTTATAAAGCATTTAGAATAGAGGCTGTCATTTATAAAGAACTATATGGTTAAACAAACCCAAGTATAAATGGTCTTCATATTTATGAGTTCATGAAAGTTTCCTACTCTCAGTGTATAAATGATTCATGAAGAAGAAAGAAAACTAAATGTCATCTATATGTTTAAGTCAAATGACTCTTCTGACAAACAACTGAAACAGGCTCTTCCAAAATTTGAATACTTTTTTCACATAGAAAATGATATCCTTAGGACGTGAAATTCCTTTCTCTGGTATCCAAAAGACTCCAACTTCCTGCTCCTGGGTAGATGACATTTGTGTTTCTCACCAAATGCCCTCCCAGGGCCCTTTGCTCAGTGCTTCAATCAGCTAGCTAAGTCTTTTGAGCTCTTGGGTTGGACAAAGATGTAAATGCCAAGTAACAAAACCCATAAACTGATTCCAAGTATGTTATATGCTAATAAACTTAGCTTTTGACTTAGTGGGAAACAGTTATTCCCTTATGGCCACATAACTGAAAGATTCTGAGATTAATGTCCATATATTACCAGGACATCTAAGCAACACAGCCAGCGAATCATTTCAATAGAAAGGGAACAGCCAATCCCCTGGGCTGGGAGGCAAATATTGCTTTCACAACAGGAAAGAGCCAGCATTATTTTCTTTGGGGTCATTGTTTGTAGGCTGAATGTTTCAGTGTAATTGATCTAAGTCTACCAGAGAACTCTCTCAAACAAAGCTGTAGTCTTCTTAGTCTCTGCTCTGGTCAAAACCCACATCAGAAGGCATTCCTGCCTTCTCAAATGTAAGGTAATCACAATGGTTCTAACTCATTTTACTTTGTAAGACTTTGCCCACACTTTCCTAGAAACATGTCAGGATTAAGTCCACAGCCTGTCTCAGTTCTTTTGGCTTTTTGGCAGAATTAATAAGCAGCAAAGCTGCCAGGGCAGTTAGGGGTTGAAGACTGCATAGAAAGACCCAGACCATGGTACAGGGCATGCTGGGTGGGAGCGGTAGAGGGTAGGTGAGGGAGATGTTGCTAGTACTGACAAATTGGTGGGATGTGTATTAACTTACCCTTTCAAATTTATTTAAAAACTATCTCTTTGCACCACTAAAAGAAGACTACCATTACTTCTCCTTGCCTCAAATATGAAAACTTCTATTCTCTTTAAAAAATATTTGTTCCCCTTTTTCTTAATCATGGTGACAAACTGATACTTCAGACAAGTCTTCCTCAGAAGACTTCACCCAAACTAGGCACAGTTAATCCTTCTCATTTGTCTGTTCTTAGAGCATATATGTCTTTAAACTGTCCATGACAATGATTTTATTTTGAGGAGTTCAATCAACTATAAAGAAAAAAAAAAAAACCCTCACAGGGAAGTTTCATCTCATATATTACATTGTTTGGGCAGCTTTACTCTCTGTTATGCAGGTTTAGTTTTGTGCTCCCAGCATATTATGTAGCACCTGATATGTAGCAGTTGCTTGCCAAGATGTGGTATAAAGAAGGAATGTAGGGTACTGAATTACCTGTCTCTTCTGATGCCTATTCTGTTTAACCAATTTCCACAGGAATTTTAAAATACTTTCTGACATAAGTATTTTCCCCCCTCAATTTACTGACCTGTGAACCAGGACACTCAGAACTGATTTAAAGTCTATGAAATCAAGAAATAGGCCTAGTTTTGGTGGAATATTAACATTAGCTTCCTAACGGAATTCCTGCCTCCAGACAATCATGGCATCACTGCCCGTTACCATCCTTAAGTACCGTCCTCACTGCAGCATCCTAGTGTGCTGTTTGTAGATAAGCTCGACAGACAAGGCGACAAGGCTCCTCCTGTTCTGGCCCCAACCTTCATTTGCAGCCTCCTCTCCCTCCAGACCTCAGCTTGCTTTCATTCTAGCCTCAGAAGACTGTGGTTGCCATTTTCCATATAGGATTATTTTTTACTTTCCTTGGTTATCCTGCTCTTCAGAGGGAGTCTCTCTCCCCCTACTTATGGTTTCTGGAGAAACTGTCCCTACACACATTGGTGGACTTTCTATGCTCTTTTATTGATTTGGCTTTCTTGGTAAATTTGAGAATACCTCGGTTTGTTCACGTCACCTCACTCTTTTTCCTCTTGGCATCTGCCTGTCTGAGGAAGCCTGAGATCTCCTAGGTCCTCTTGGGGCCCAGTCCCTGATGTTGTGGGTAGCAGTGAGGGGACCTGAAGACTCCCTGTGGGGTTCTCTCTAATTGTGGAGATACTTGATGTCTACTTGGCCAGTAGCCTGAACACATCTGCTAAGTTGTCCACCTACCTAAAATGATATTTTGGATTCTACCAGCTACTTTCTATGCCTCAAATTGTTCAGAAGTTAAATGAGGAACAGGGGTGCTGCTCATTGTGACCCTTAGAGATCCCCCAACTCAGTAATCCAAGTCGAGTTCAAATGGTACCAATTACTGAGACTCTCCCCAAGTCTCTCAGGCAGCATTCACTAAGTCCTTTGTGGTTCCATTCTTCATTCAAAAACAGCAACAACAAAAACATATCTTTTGGTAGTTATTTTATTCTGCCTTGTATGTCCACTATATTGGAAACTCCTTGGGATAAAGATCCCCTACCCCTCTTAAGCAACATTCTAGTTCCTATGTCCTATTTATTTGAAGGTAATTCAAATAAATGGGAAATAAACAGAAGTGAGTGTACTCTGCCCAAGGTCTAGAAAGCCAAGAGGACAGGAATAAACTGGTAGTTATGATGGAACTGACCTTCCTAGTTCCAACTTTGACACATCCCGCTGAGAGCGGAGATGGCTGCCATTCATGGTGTCCTTTCACCGGGATGACTACTGTTTGTCAGCAGTGGTCAGGAACCCAGAGAACATGCTGTGATCTGTGTGGGCACTCACATTTTCCTTGTCTGTCTGAATGAAGTGGGGAAGAGTCTAGATTCTTTTGGACTTGAATAGTCATATTCAGTTCGAACTGTCCTGTAGCTGAAATCAAAGGTTTACTGCTTCTTAGAATTGGACCCAATGGGCATGACAACAGATCCTGACTACTGTGAAGAAAGATGTAAACAGAAGTTTACATTCCCCTTGCTGGAATGATGTCTGTGAAAGCTATTATTTCCTAGTGTTGAAATGAACAGGGAACTACATGACTAAAGTGGAAACTTAATTCTGTTTCCTCTAAGGTGACAGATATATTTTAACAGCTAAGATGTGAGGGTCATTAAAATAACTGATTGCCATTCTCATGTATGAGACAAAAAAGGGGTACTCCTTGGGGTTTAGTAATGGTATTTAGTCTAGTCTTTTATCCATGACTGGGAAAAAGGATAAAATGTTTTGTTTGATTATCTAGGTATCCTTTGTAAAAGAGAACAATTACCAAGCCCAATCTGCTCAAATTTTTACTGTGACTAATCCTTGATGAGAAATATAGACGACACATTATGGGGGAACTTATTTCCTCTGTTTTCAAGCTTCTATATGGAGAGAGCACAACTCATGTCCCACATCAGGCCCTTTGTCCTTTCGATACTCCTTTCCACATACAGAGTCCTGTACTCTGATTGGTGTGATGGCTGTTGATCATATTTCTTGGTTGGATAAAACACCAATTTACTAAGTCTTTCAGTGCAGAGAATTTGGCTTCTTTCTCCCTTTTCTGTGTAACTAGGGGTCTGTTGTAGACTGCAGTTCTACTCTGGTTGACTGTTGACTTCTCTGGGGCCTGAGGTGAACAGGTAACCCATTTGGCGCCTACACTGATTATCTGCAGCAACTTCATTAATAAAAAAAGTGATGTTTGATCAATGCTGCCTGACTCCAGGTGTCCAACTTTCAGTCAGTCTGAATCTTGTCCTGTCAAGAGCAACAACATGAACAGCAATACTGTTATTCAGGTTTTGACATTTACTTTGCAGTGTCATCTAACAAGCATGAACTTCTGTGTTAAGTTTGCGAACATGTATTAATTTTTAAGTGCAAATATGGTGTTTTCTGAAAGGCAACTTTTTCTTGATGCCTTTTTGTCTCCAACAAGGAAATGCCTTGGTAAAATATTCAAAAAGTTAATTACTAGTGGAGCTAAAACAAGGTTTCTTGTGAATTTTTGGGTTGCCATGGATGGTTCCAGATAGTGAGGTCCAGGAGCCAACGGGCAGAAGGTGAAGCAGCAGTTGCTCAACCATAGGGGTTGAACACTAGGCCAGGTGAACATCATACATTTACACAGCTGTTCAAAAACCTTATGACAAAGGTCACATTAGCTCCAATTTGTAGCTAAGGAAACTGAGGCATGGAGAGTAAATTGCATTTCTGAACAGGGTTTCAAACAGACTGATAGGAAATGCCGAGTCCTCTCTTTGGACTTGACTTTCACTGTCCCTCACTAGGACAGCCATACAATTTCTCATCCAAATACTAGGACACACTTGCAAGTGAAAAGGTCACTAGGAATAATAGCTTTAACCGGAATGATTTAGTCCTGGACAAACTCTTATGTACAGTCACACTTCCGTGTTCATATCTTAGAGTCTCAACTTATTTCTAGAAGTCTGAAGGTAGATGCCAACTTCAGGTGCTTAGAAAGTGGCCTGAGTTTGTCCATTGTTCCCAGGTCATATCCCTTCCTGATTTAAAAAAGCTAAGACTTGATGTCCCCATTGCTGCTTTGGGGGATCAGGGTCCCCACAACATTCAAAGCACAGCTGTTCATTATCAGAACTATTCCTCCTCTAGAAATATGGAGGGTTGAAGCTGCAGGGGAGGAATAGATCATTAAACATAGGAAAATAGCAATAACCATGCCGCAGCACCTGCAGCAATCCTATAGGGGAAAAATATCAATTTAAAGTTTGTTCTCATGTTCTAATATATCTTTGATAGTTTTGGAAATAAATCCCTTCTACTTTTCCCTCATAAATAAGTGCCTCATTACATTCTCTCACTGAAGCACGCTGGAGCGCATGATGAGGTATGAGGAGGCCGTCATGGCCCAGAGGTATGCAGTTGGCACTCTGGACCCTTAATCACTGGGGTGTTCAACCTCATCATCCTACTGTCAAGTTGGGGTGAAACGGCCCTTGTTTTATTACTACTGCTGCCACCAAGAATCATTTGTGTGCATATTAAGTGCTACTTCCATCATTCTAGAGTGCAGGCTAGTCTACTATTACATAAAAGAAAGTGGCCTATTCTTAGAGTCTGGATTCTAATGTGCACAGAGCTAGTTGTGCCCTGGAATGACCACCAGGAGGAGTGTGTAGAAGTGCCCATTTCTGGTTCTCAGCTCTTCTTACAAGATCTGCTCTAGCATGGTGGCCTCTGGGTTAGCACATACCAGAGTCACCTGGAGGAACAGTTAAATATCATAGCACCAGGCCCACCTTCAGCACTTTGAGCAGGTCTAGCATGGAACCTGAGAACAGGCATTTCTAACAAGTCCCCAGGTGATGCTAATCACTGCTCTGACTTGAATTGCAGGGAGAGGAGGAGTCACCCATGAAGAGAGGAAATCAAAGCTGTGTACCCCAGAGAAGATGATCTAGGCAAAAGCCATGGAGTGGGGCTTAGAAACCCATGATAGGTTTCTAAAAATCTATTTTTAAAGTCTTAACTGGATGTCAGAAAACTTTTACTGTGAAATCTAGGTAGTAAATATTTTCAGTCTCGTAGGCCAGATGGTCTTCTTGCCTCTGCTCAACTCTGCCACTGTAGCAATAACGCAGCCATAGACGGTACCTAAAAGAATGAGCATTGGCTATATGCCAGCAAAGTTTTATTTACAAAGACAGATGGTGCACAGGACTGGCCCATGGGCTATCGCTTGCCAACCTTTGGGTCTAACTAATGTGATCACTGTGATTTGTATAAGGCAAGGTCTGTTAGTTTGCCAAGCCTGAGTAAGTCAGCGATCAGTGAAAAACTACCCAGGCTGCAAACCTGCATGTACGCCAAGCAGCGACATTTGCTTTAGTTGTGCTTGATCAATATGCTGTTGCCCTTACAAGAAGTTATGCATTTCTCTTACAATTCAGTCTCCAGAGGCTCTAATTTAATTTCAATAGGAATTTCACAGCACTGCTGGAAGTTGCTTATATATTTAGTACATATATTCTACTTTTCATGTGCTTTGCCTCATCTTTAAAACACGCTTGTTTTAAAAAAAGGCCCCTGTGTGCTGTCTTTGTCTCAGGAGTGGGTTGTGTTGGTGGCATGAAGATTGCTCTTTGCAGGACATTAGAGAGAAGAAGGCTCAGTTCTTGGTCCTCTCTTCTCCCATTTTTGTATCTCCCTGAGCAATCAGAGGTGTCCTATACCATCGACACATGCCAACTTCCACACGCTCATCCCTGAAATTGCCTAACCACGGCTCTCTCCACACCTCTGCGCGAGGCTGGCTGTAAGGCATCTCAAGTCTGACATACAAAAAGCTAAGCTGATAATGTCTTCTTGTCCTTCCCATCTTTACTGCCTTCTTTATCCTAGAGCAGAGCAGCTCCATCCTTCTAGCTGATGAACCCCCAAAATGTGGAGTCAGCTTTGACTCATTGTTTCCTCTTACACCCCAGCCCAGCTTCAACTTGATAGTAAATCTTGCCAGCTCTACTTTCAAATGACAGCTAGAATTGCACCATTCCTCACCTCAACTACCAGCCCCTGTCTAAGCCATTGGGGTTGTTGGCATTATCTTACCTGTGTCCCTGTTATGTGTCCCTGCTTTCATCACTGCTCCCCATTTAGGTTACTCAACTCAACAGGCAAAGCAGTTCTGCTGAAACATGCAAAGTCGCTCACTGCTTTGCTCAAAACTCACCAAGCTCCCATGCCACACAGAGTGACTATACAAGTCCAGGCTTTGCAGTCCTCACTGGGCCTGGTCCCTTGTTCCCACTCTGGCTCCTTATTCTCCCCACTCCTTGTTCACTCCACATGGCCACAGGCCCCGCCAGCACCTACATTCTCTACCTCAGTGCCTTTTTATTGCTACCTGACATGGTCTTCCCCAAGATACCCACTGGGCTTATTCCTTCTCAATTTCTACTTAAATGCCCCTCCCCCCTTTCTGAGTGTTCTTCCCTACCACTCTGTTTAAAATTGCAGCCTCTATGAACTTCTGTTTTCTGTCTTCTTTGCATTTTCCCTCTCCCTAGCATTTATCACTATCCAATATATTTCATTTATTTTCTATTTTCCTCCATCTAAATGCAAGCTCCATAAAGCTAGGGATGAGCCCAAAGACTGGTGTGAGGGGGAATGCTGTGATGTGCCTCTTGGGGTGCTGAGCCCAAGGCTGCTGAGCCTTGGCCATCTGTGATGCCAGTTGCAGCAAAGATTTCTACTGGCTTGACTCGGGGGGGAAGCACTTGAGCCTTTCCCCCCAGGAGGAGCCAAACAGGCCTGGGGCAGTTACTGTACCAGTGGTAACCTTGGCTGAGGAGAGGTAGAGGTCCCTTTTCCAATTTTTCAATACATGGTAAAAATGAAAGAGGAGGATGGAAGGAGATGGGAGAGAGAAAGGAAGAGAGAAGAGGGCAGAGGAATGGAACAGAACGGAATGGAACGGAATGGGAGGAATGGAGGAGTGGGAGAGGGGAGAGGCAGAGAGAGAGAGAAAGAAGGAATTTGGGGGAAAGAGAAACCTTATAAAGATTGAACTTACCAGAACTAGATGGAAAGGGACTTGGAACTGAATTATGAAAAAATCATTATGTGGCATTTTCTATATACCTAAGTTTATGAAAAATAATCCATACTCATTACAACAGTTCTTATTACTTGAATATTGAAAATGAACCAACAGAACAAAACAACTACTCCAGGCATTCCAAGAAAATAGACTCTAAGAATGGCAATATAAGAGGGGGGCCTCTCTTCTTCCTAAACTCCTGAGTAGGCACACCATGTTTGATTGCCACTTCTTTCAGAACCTCGCCCACCACTGTATATACATTCTGATGTACTCCTGTGTTCTCCCTCCGGGTGGAAGAAATGTTGCTAATGAGGCAAGGTTCAGCACAGATCTGTTTGATGACCGGAAAAGCTGACTCTTCAGTTCTCACCCCCCCCCCAACTCCCCACACCCCATCTGAGCAAAGGCACCTGCTTTTCCCACCCTGCTTCACTCCAGCAGGAATTGCTCAGAGAAGCTTCTGTGTGGACCCAGAGATACCGAGGCTCATTAGCCAACAAGAACTGTTGATTCCTCTGCCTGAGATTTAGGACTTTAGCGTCTCCCTGTGAGGCTGTGGCACATGGAATGACATGCAGCCTTGGCAATCTGGCCTCGCAGAACAGGGACAGCCTGTTCAGAGAGGAGAAGAGCTGCTTGTCTGTTTCAGTGACGATGATGCCAGTTAAGGGGGGAACAATCCACTCTTTGCTTATTTGGCCAGTATCATGGCATAAAGTTTCTATTTTCCCCCAGGGATTAGTAACTTAGTTGAGTGTTTAAGGTAAACGTTTTTATCGTCTCAAAATCTATGACCTCTTGGAAGCATTATTTTTTTGTCATTTTTCACGCCTATGCGAATTATACATCCATTAAATGACTTGAAGTGATCCAAAAAATCATTTTGAAGGAAGTTGCTGGGGAGGGGCCTTTGATAAATTCCCTGAGGTCTTGCCCATCTCAAGCAAAACTGAGACTCAGCCTGCCTTCTGAAAGCCCCTTAGAGAATGAGACACCTTATCTTCTCTAAATATATCCCACTGTAAAGTTGTTAATTATGGCAGAACAGTACTCAGTCAGCACAAGTTTTTCCACTTATTTTACATTGGTTTAACTTTCTAAAGTTAGCTGTGCATGTCTACCAAATGGGTTGATCCTAATCTGGGATGAAAAGCAGCCAGGGACAATTATCACTTGAAATATGTGGGGGAAAATCAAGTTATTTCTTTTTCTTTTTTTTTTTTTGCATAAATGGAAACGAAGTCATTATGGCATTGGCGGCTATTATATATACCCTTAGATGCACTAAATTCACAAAATGAAAATGGCTTAACAATAATCCGGATTCATCAGGAAGCAGTCAGATTTCCCAGAGCAGACACTTTGCTACCCAGGAGAAAGGCTGTATGCACAGCAGTCTTTGCTTGTACGTGTTCCTGTCCATTTCTCCTCTGAGTCTATGTATTACTGTTTTAATACATGCTCTTCCTTTATCATTTTAATACCTAAAGTTTGATTACATTTTTTTATGCCAAGCTGAAAGCCAGCACTAAAAATAAGGCCAGAAGAACAAATAGCAATGTTGAGCACACAAATTTATTGAGTCCCTACTTAGCGCACCCAGCTCTGTGTTAGCTCAGCAGAATGTCACACATGAAGAAGCCTTGGCTCTGCTCACATGGAGCTCACAATCTACACATGATGGGGGGCAGAGCAGGCAGGTATCTGGGTAACCACTCTGCCCGGAGGAGCAGTGCTGTGCTGGAGACTTACAGAGAGCTGTGGGAACGGCAGGGTGGGGCGACCAGCTGAGCCTAGGAGACCATGGGGTGGGAAGGCAGGCAGGTTTGATAAGATTTCATAGAACAGAAGATTTTCCATGTGTGGCATAGAGGGAGTATGGGTTTCGCCAATAAGATTTGGGAACAGAGGATTTTCAGCAAATATAAAAATGGGATTCAAAAACATTTTACCAGGTGTGTCATTTAAGGAAATCTATAAGAAGCTTGGAATGGGGAGAACCTTTGTATGCTTTATGAAAGAAGAAGCTAGCAAAATGAGCAAATCTGAGGGCCTTTCAATTAGTAGTGAAAGAAATAGATTGGTTCCCATCAAGAAGGTGTATGTTACTGTGTTAGGAATCTGTTGGATCTGACCCAGGGCAATGGGTGTTGCTGACTTTGATAGCACAATGCCAATCAGACATTTGCAATCTCAAGCTTTGTAACCTGCAAGGAGGTATCACAATTCCTCCTTGAATGTACAAACATAAGAGATCTTTTCATAAGGGTGAACAGTTGCTCTGTTCAGATGCATTTGTTTACAGGAACTGTGCCAGATCCTCAACAAATAATCCCAACACCAAAAAGGTGCTTTCTTAAACAATGGGCAGCTGCTAGATTGAATTGCAAAAGTTAACCAGATAAAGAAGAGAAACACTAAGGAATAGTTGTCACTAAAATTTGTTCTACTCCCCAGCATTACTGCTTTGACTCCATTTTTGTTGTGACTTAGATAAGTGACTTCTCCTTAACAGTTGTGAATATAGCAACACACCCATCTTGTGTCAAGACATTTTATAAGATGAAGAGAGGGGAGATGTTGAGACTGTATTGTCTTCTTCACACAACCTAGTCTTTCGAGGATAAGTTATTTAAAAAGCAGGGATATTCTGACTAACAGTTGAGAACATCTGAAAAATGGCAAATCATCATAGCCTGAAATTAATTGATGGTGAAATTGGTATTTGTATTTTAGATATTTTACTTGACCAGTTGTTTCTGTAGATCATGTGTCTACAGGCAGCAGAAAGTATGAATGACTAGACAGAATGGGTTAGAGCATCCACAGACAGTGATAAGAAGTTTCTGAACTTCCCTTGGGCAAGTCAGGTACATCAATGTCCTTTTCCAGTCACATTATTTGAGCCAGAATTGAGCCTAGGAGAGTACAACATCACTGCTTCCTACTTCCAGGTTCTCTGGATGAAGTTCTGCTATGACCTTTAGTTTGTAGACTTTTTTTTTTAACATCTCATGGGACAGTTATGATGGAAAAGTTCATGTCATGGTTACCCCAATGCATTTAGTGATGGTGCAATGATCAAAAAAAGATGCCAGTGATGACAATTGAACGTCCCTTTGCCTTCCCAGCCTCCTTCATATATTCTCAGGCATAGGATGACAAAGGGAAGTCCACGAGTCACATGAAGCAAGACTGTAGCGATGGATACACGTTCAGGAGCTCCTGCGTGCCTCCACCCCTCTGCTCTAGCACCCTGCGCTACTTCCTGGTCATGTTGTTGGTGTGATGCCTTGACTCTCTTGCCCCAAACCACCTGCCCAAAGTTCAGCTGATGAGGAATGCCAGTTGAGACAGCACTCAACCCTCTATCTGGCATATAGCTCAGGTTCAAATAGTTGTTGACTGAAATAATGACTCCCCAAACCCTCCAGATTACAAAATTCTAGGGGGGGTCCTCTTCATAAAAAAAATATTGCTTCCTTATGTGGGGTGGAATGAGCAAGACTTTGGGAAATGCAGCAATCTAGATTTGCACATCTGCATCATTGATTTCAGCCAAGGGCTTAATATGACTCCAGATACTAGTTCATCAGCTATCAAGGAAGATAGTAGTTCTACCTTCATGAAGTTTTGTAAGTATCAACAAAAATAATATACATTAAAAGACCTAGCATAGTGCCTTGAATATACTAGGTTCTCAGTAAATGCCCTTTCTTAAGGTACTTTAGCATGATAAAAAACAGCGAGTAACTAATTTCTGTAGTTAGAGGCCTCAGAAGAGAGAGAGAGAGAAACAGCAGTCATAGGGAGTGATGTTAGGCATTTTAAAGGAGATGAATGTTTCTATGGTTAATTTTCTTGGCTGCAGTTTAAGAGGAAATTTATGTCGTCCATTAATTATACTTACCAATTGGGTCTAATTGGCAACTACCCCAAAATGAATAAAACAAGCGGGAGTCAAGAGAGAAAAACGGCAGGCATCCTGTCAAAAAATAAAATCTTTGAAATTTCTACAACCCAATGGTCGGATACACATTTTCTTAAAGCAGACTGATCACCCACTTTACAGAAATTTACATGTGTGATGGCGAGGCCACATCAGACATAGGCAGAACTCAGGCAGCACCCCTGGATTAATGGTCTTCCCACCACTCATTCAACAGAGCCTTAAAATCACTCTTCTTTGCAGAAGACTTGTCCTGCCTTGTGCTTACTCAGCCTAGATCACATCTGTGGTGGTGACAAGGCATCTCAAGTGCTTGTAGCAAAGCTTAGCACTTAGTAATAAAGAAGTCGTATATAATTATAATAATAATTATGAATCTTTGAAGCTATGTCTCCCAAGACAACCAGACTGGAATCTCTTCTCCCTCCTTTTTAAAACATTTTTTTCTGACTTCTGCAGCTTTGTGTCCTATCATCAGCTTATTGTTGACCTAAAAGAAGTACTTCATGTCTTTGGTTTTTAGAGAAGAGTTGAAACCAGTGTTAATTTACTATTCAGTGGCCTAGAAAATTAGAAAGTTAATTTATCTGTATCTGTTATATGTGTACCACATAGCATGTACATACATATCTTCAAAATTAAGCCACTAAGCTCACTCATTACAATAAGTTTCCTCTCAGTTTAGCTGTTCTATCCCAAATGGGGAGATAAATGTAACGGTAATAACATTTTTCTAGAGTTAACTTACTATACACTGAGCTGACGACTCAGGCAGTATCTCATTTCAAATCAAGGACCCAGAGGAGAATCCCCTGAGCACCAGCAGCTCTGCTTCGGCCCGAGTTTTACTCCTTTAGAAACAGCAGTTATGGGAGACCTCATGCCTTTGAGTTAGGCTCTGGTCCTACTTGTGAGGATCAAGCCAGTCTTCTAGGATAGTCTCAATGTATGGCTGTTATTAGGGGCCAGTGGTTGGGTAGGTTGTAGGTGGTGATTGCTTGGTGAGAGTCAGAGGAGATCTCACTCCCTTTCCATGGAACACAAGTACCTGGTAATTCCTCAATGCACAGGGCCTGGCAGAATCGCCTTTTTATGAGGCTACTCATTGAGGAAAATGCAAAGTGTTATATCTCAAAGCACAGAACATAAGGTTGGTGCCTCTCTGGATTCTCAATAGTTTGGAACAAGCCAAGAGCAGCTACTGTATATTTTCCAGAAAGGTTATAAATTAGCATGTTCCTGAGAATATAAATGTAGCTCGGGAGTACACGCCTTCCCAGGCCACTCTACCTCTGTGTATAGCAATTATACTTCTTGCTAAATAATCTGAGCCAAGCCTCAAACAGACAAGATGCAATTTAGCACAAGCATTTGTTTATGGAACCAAGCACAAACTTGGCTTAGCTCTGCCTTTCCTGCAGACTGAACAACACACTGGTATTTTCCGCTTATCTCCCCTTTCTCCTATCCCCTCTCCCCAGGTTACACACACTGATGAGCAAATGTTAAAATGGGATTTTTGTAAAGATCATCTGACTTTGTCTTGTTGAATGGTGAAAGATGGAAATGTGTGGCTATCAGGGGTCTGCCTACTGTGACCCCAACTGTTCAGTATTTCCTTATTTACCCTTCAGCATACACTGGAGGAAATGGTTTCAAGAGGGAAAACAGTGATAGAGGGCTAAGGATCTTGCATCTCAATGACTGTGGCTGCCCTGAGTATTCTGCTTTTGTGGCTTGCTCAGGTACATGGAGAGCTTTACTTGATTTCCCTGGTACTGTGCTAAGTGGAGAAAGACAGCTACCTCTCAAAGTAAGGACAAGGCAATGCTGAGAAGAAGCAGCAAGGCTAGGACTTTGCCATTCTGAGTTGAAATAAAGGCTATGTTACTTTTAACTCAATGTATGAATTTAGGCAGGGACTTGACCTTTTCCCTGGGGTTGCCTCTCAGAAAACTGAAGAGAAGTGGGATGAAATATATATAATACGTGGAGATTGCTACATCTATATATTACATATCTCTATATTGTATATCTATCTCTATAGTCACATTTATCATTCTGATTCTCCAGTCTACCTTCTTATCATTATATTAAGAGAAGTCAAGAAAGAAGGGGGAAAACACGAAATATCTTTTTCTTATAATTTGATGATTTTAGTTCCTCAATATGAATCTTACTTTTTATGTAGTCCTTATTTATATTTATAGCTGAAACTTGGCTCCTGCAGATAGGAAAGAACAAGCAACTTAATGAAAGTCACATGAATTAGACTATGTACAATACACCGAATTTCTGTATGCTGAAAGCTTTTCATGGGTGTTGCTTGTAACACCACTCCCTTACTTAAAATACTTGTGTGTTATGTACTCCTGTGAACAAACAGCCCATCTGTGAACAAACAACCCATCCAGAAAGACTCTATCTGAATTCATGTTGCACTTAACATCCTACAAGGGCTTTTAGCTGCTTTTTGTTTTGTGAGAGATGGTAAAGAACAGTGGTTGAGTCAGGCACACAGGAGACTTCTTGGTCAGCTGCCCACTTGTGGTCTGACCTTGGAGCTACCATGGGGTCTTTCTGTGCCTCAAATTGTTTTTATGGTCAATGAGAAAAGAATTAGTACCCCCTAAGAGAATGGTGATGATTAAACCTGTCATTTCTTGTCAAGTGTTTAGTATTCAATAAACACTGGTATTGTTAACTGATTTGTAAAACTCCAGATTCTTCAAGTACACATCTATGCCTTTTTTGCAACCACTAGAGTGCTTTGTATATTGACACACAGACATACTGGTAGAGTAACAGAAGATCTGTTAAGGACAAATAGAACAGAGGGCAATTACTATGAAATGAGGTTTCTAAATTACTATTAAATGAAAATTTTTCTTACTATTAAATGAGATTTTTACCACCTTTTGAAAAGTTGAAGAATTTTTGACATGTGCTTTGGCTCCATACAAAGCATCTTAAAATTACAGTCAAGAATACAGAGGTGACCCTTCGGTCTTCTCCTTCCTCCTCTGACTACTTCCTCCATTTATTATAAGTTATATTTGCTCATTATGAAAAACAACATTGAGAAGTTTTTAAATGGCATAAATGAAAAGTGCCAGTTCTCCTTTGATCTCTCCCACCTCAATTTTCATTCACTATAACTAGTAATTGCTCACCTGTGCTCTTTCTATTTATATGTATAATTAAAAAAGTTATAGATGTATCATAAACATTTATACATCAGGTTTTTTTTTTTTAAAGATTTATTTATTCATACAGAACTGGGGTACAGGCCAGAGATGCGGAGGGTGAGAGGCTTCACCAGAGACAAAGCGGGGAGCGCGGGGAGCAGAACAGGCAAAGCAAAGAAGTACACCGCTGAGGGGAGCAGCGGGCAGGTCAGGAGAGGTCTGCCAGCCATGTGGCTCTTTTCCGGGGCAGGCGGGGATCGAACTCATGCGAAAGTGGCTTAAGCTTCTTAGTGCTGTGCTTTAACCCGCTGCGCCACCAGGGAGGGCCAGGTTTTTTAACTTAAGAAAAAAATTACTGTTGGGCCTCTTCCCTTAGGAGCTCAAACAGATCTATTGTATTATTAATAATAATTTCAGAACATTTCACTGTATGTCAACATATAATTGGTCACTTATTGGTGAATCTTGATTGTTTCCATTTTTATCACTGTCAAAAATATTATAATAAAATGTATAGAATAAATTTGTAGAAGTGAAATTACAGGGTCAAATGATATACAAATTTAAAATTTATAGGAGCAGGAAAATTGTCTTTTAAATAAGATTGTTATATTTACATACCCACCAAAAATGTATATTCCATATACACTTATTGATATTGGTTGTTTTGTGACTTTGGTTTTTGTCAATTTTATAATTAAACATTTCATTGTCTTAATTTTCATTTATTTAGTTATGAGGGAAGTTAAACATCTGTACTCCCTTCCTCTCCCCATAACTTTTCTGATTATAGTCTGTCCATTTTCTTATATGGTTTTTGATTTTTTTTAATTTTTGGATGCCCTTTCTTATGCTGGAAATTAGCTCTTTTATATGGTTGTAAATATTTTCTTTGCTTGCTACTTGTTTTTTGAATTTGTAGTATTTCTAATGGGATTTCTAGATACTAATCAATTTTCTCCAGAAACATAGCTTGTAAGTTTGATTGGAAAAGTCACAGTAGTTTTGAATTTGGTTTTATAAAATGGTGAAGGTTTTACTATGTAAGACAGGAATAGCACAAAGAAGTTATTCTTTATGTAGTGTATCCAGAGAGTAAAGGCAGGTTTTTTTTGTTTGTTTGTTTTTTTCCAAAGTGCTTACCTGTGGTTTCATTACATTTGCAAGGCAATAGACCCTCTTAGGTTTTACTCATTGACCAAGATAGAAGGAAACTGTTTGTAGTTCTACTTTTTTAGGTTTAGTTGAATAACACAAGCTTAAATCTAAAGAAAACTAATGAGGGCTAGATCAAAAACGATGAGTTCTCTTGATCTTTAAAACAAGGTGATCCAATAAACCATTTATTAAGAGAAGCTCTACTAGTTAATCTTTTAATAACTGTCAGTATCAGCAAACACTATCAAGACTATATCTACTGACATTCTGAAGGTTCTAGAGCCCTTTCACTCTGGCCAAATGAGCAGCTAATACATAGCAGTTATTAAAATGTAGGAATGTCACATTGACTTGGCATAAGGAAGCGTTAAATTCCTCACAAACCTTTGCGCATCAGGTGTCTTCAAACATGTCCCCCATAGGGCCAACAACTGGCTGCTCTTAATTCCTAAGACAGAGACTTCTTGCCTTTGTTCCAAAGAGCCAAGGCCCAGGATGGATTTACAAGTCTAGTCAATGTTCATTTTGCTGCCTGTTATCAAGAGTAGACATATGTAGATCATGAAAATTATTTTCCAGGATTTGTCTTTGAAAAATTAAGAATAGTTTCATAGAAAAACAGAATCTGGTTTACTTATCTTTATTATTTAGGGTTTTAATTGCTACCAAATAATGTTTTAAAAAAATGATGGAGCAAAGGTTCAATTATGTGATGCTCAGGCATTACACATAGTGTGGCATGTATAGTGACCTTGAGTCTAAGGGCAACCTGTTGGAGGTAGTTAACTTAAAATGTTAGCTGAACAAGGATGGTCTAGAATAATTGACATAATTTTAGACAGTTTGTCTCCATTTGATTTCAAGCAGAAATCAGTCTTCATGCCAGTGTAAGACTCTTCAACTATATGTCACTAAAAAGCTCCCAAATAAAACTCAAAAGGCAAGCTAGCACATGGCGACAGGAGCCATTTAGGAGCAAGCTTCTCCAAAAAAACATATTATTGTAGCACATTTGGGCATATCTCTTCAGGAATGGCACATTGTTTTTTTCTCATGTGCTAAATTTAGCCAGTTATTCATAATCACCTAGAAGGGTGTGCTGAGAAGGTATAGCATCACTGGTAATGTCTCATTTCCACCGTGAAAATTTTTGCTGGTTCTGTGTTTCTGAGGATAAAGGCTACATTTGAAAATTTCCTTCTAGCTAGATAGGAACATGAGGCCAATTATTGGTGCATAGGTTTTAGACCAAAATGGTAGGCTTGCCTTTCTTACTGTGCACTTAGAAGGGTTATGTCTTATGGTTCATTTTCCTGATACCTTCTGGCCAGCATGTGGACAAGACCATGAGCATCTATGGACTATGAAAGTGGGGTTAGGCAGAGGAACATAAGAAGGAATTTGAGACCTCAAGACTGAGGCCATCATCAGGTGGACTCAGAACAGTCATGGTGCTGAGTCATTGTTACAGCAGTGGGGACTGTGTTTCCCTACTTCTGAGGTGGCTTTACCTTGTACCCAGGTTTGGTGGGGAGACTGTCACGTGAGGTATGCAGTATCGACCCTGGGAAAGAGACTGTGTGACAATGTCAGCCCCCTGTGGGGATGTCTAGCTTACTCACGCATGGAAAACTCTCCAGAAGAAATTCTCATTCATGACTCAGAACTCATACCTTCCTCTATCATCTGCTACCCTCTCAGTGCTACTATTGCCCACTCAGGTTGGGCTTCTCTGCATTTGATAAAAGTACAAAGAAATGAGACTGATTTAATAATAAGAATGAAAATATATGTGATAGAGTTGATATAAGATATGTGTGTATATGCATACAAATGACCACAGTCCTTTACAAAAGCATTGTGGGGAGCTGTGTGCTTATTTTAATTATGCTGCCACTGCCAAAACATTTTTGGATGTTTTAAAACTATAAATTCACACATTTCTTACAATAATATCACTGTGCTAAATCACTTGAATTGATTGCATGCTCAACTGGCAACTCTTTATTGAACAACGACTATACAAAATGTTAAAATGCTAGTTTAGGTGTTAACATTATTTTAGGTGTCAGAGAAGATGGTAAACCTATTAAGAATGTCAGTGGTAGTCTTTAGATAGCCTATATCAAATTTCAGGGTAAGCTGATTAGAGTTTAACAATAAAAATTACTTAAACATGCACGTGGGCAATTACATTCTGTGAAAGAGAGCAGAAATGGAATGCGAACGTATAAAAAGTATTTCTTCATAGTGCTTTATTTTGTGAATTCATTCAAAATTTAAATAATTGCTCTGCTCCTGTATTTCCAGAATAACGATCAGTAGTTTATAGATTAAAAAGTAGAGCTCTATTTGTATTCAATTTTGAACTAGAATTCTATTTGCATTCAGTTTTGAACTTGTGATTACTAGAACTTTGATTTTTACAATATCCCTGACCAAGGAATTCTGGTGATCAGACTCTCCAGGGACCTATGGGCAAAGCAACTGCATCTCTAGGCCTTTGTCTCTACCCCTGTATCAGCTAATAGCTGTGGAATGTAGTATTTCTCTGAACATCAAGGACTCTGACAGGGAGCCCCCAGCATTGAGTACATTCCTGGAGTCACAGAGCCTGAAACAAAGAAAGCAGCGTTGCTGAGAGCAGGTGCTGCAGTGTTGGGAATCCTCTTCTGATTCACTCTGTGAGTGCGCCCTGCCTGTTAAGCAGGACAATGTGTCTCAAATTAAAAATAGCTTCCTTTAGAGCCAGTATGGCCGACAGGGCAGCCCAAGCCCATGGATACTGCCCAAATATGCAGAGACCTTGGACACCAGCAAATACTTAGGGCCTCATCCAGAGAAAACAGTCCGGACAAATGAAGTTAGATATAAGGAAGAACAGTGACACATGACATTAGGATCTGCAGGAGATACCAGCTGACATTTAGCCTGTGCTGGTGATTTAGGCTACCAAAGTCTTTATGGTTGTTAAATATTTTGACTCACTGCTGGCTCATTATTGCTGCTGCTGCTGCCACATAGGTCTTTAAACTAGGATAGAGGATTTGGAAGGGTGTGGCCCTGCTGAAGCAAATATACTGGAAGATTTTTTAAAAACACAAATTCAAACACACATGATAGTGTTTCCTGACGGATGTGGCTGGCGTTGGAGCCAGGCAGTTCTGTGAAACTCTTGTATACATGGTAGAGTAGTCATATTCCTCCTCCTCTCCCGTGGCACAGGCACACCAGATATCTTGCCACCCCTGAGCCTGCTTTTGTTACTTTAAATGCCGCTTATGTCAGGGAGTGTCACCTCATTGAGAACTAGTACAACCAAGTTTAAGACTGGTCTCAAGAAAAATGGCAGTAAAAGAATTATGCTATATAAATAATGCCATCGCAAGAACTTTCTGTTGATGGAAATTTCACTGGAACAACACGTTTTATTTTTTTCTTGAGTGGGTCAAGTGGTGGTGACACTTAAGAGATAATCTATTCTGTGAATACTGTTACTGACTAACGTGCCCTTATTAAGCTACCTTTTGTAGACTTTTGTATTGGGCTATTTAGAATGATCTAGAGGGCAAGTTTCAATGAGAGGAGGATCTCTAGTTCCCCCCCCACACACACTTTATAGTAGCCATGATTCCACTCTGGAAATGTCTTGAGATACAGGGATGCGACTGATTGGGCTATCAAATTTATTGTTTGCTAATCCTTTAAGAAGTGCTGATGATCTCCAGGCTAAATAGGGTTTCTGAAGACAGGTTTAAATCACCTTTAGGAACGAGGTCTTATTAAAATGTCCTGTTTTCTATCGTTGTCTCTCCATAACTGATTTACTAGCTTCATTAAGTAATTTCTTAACCAGTGATCTTCAAATGGGTTAAACTCAATATTGGACTCCTCACTGAAATAATGTGCTTTAAATTGGTGCATAGTGCCTTCCAGAGACAAGCTTTTCAACACAAAATCTGCTGTAACAACAGGACTTTGACCAGCATTGGTGTGCTCCAGATATTGGCATATTCACAGAGCTCACATAGACACAGGTCAGAAGAAAGGTAAAGAAAACATTTGTTCCCATAAGGAAGCATCACTTACCAGAGATGATGTTCTTTATAACAGGGAGATGTTGTTGCTATCATTATTAGTTTGTGTGAGTAAGCACACAATCATGTGTGAATAGGTATCTGGCTTAGGGACTGCATAATAAAACATGTATTTTTTTTTTCCCAGAGAACTCTAAATAGCAATATCCTCAAATACCAAGTTTGATTATGTTTTATGGATTCTGAAATTGTCCCTGCTACTTGTTTGCTTAGAAATGCCAACCCATTTTAATTTGCTGCTTTAGGGAAAAGTACTCTGGGTGGCTTCATCGGATGAGGACAACTCAAATGTCAGTGGTTACTTGGGGGCAAACAAGGAACAAGAGCATCAAATTCTCCTTCAAGCAAACCCAACAGTAGCTCAACCACCACTTGTAGAAATCTGAACCTACCCAGATAGTCCCACCAATTAATATTGCAAAATGCATCAATAGTGAGTGTCACGGGGTATGGTTCTGTACACTGGATTTAGTCTGACATGGTCACTTTATAGTAGGGAGATGACAAAGTCAGAAAATTCTAGCCTTGAAATGAAATTTCCTATAACCAAAGTTGATCTTCATAATATAATTAGATATGCAGTCCAAATAAATCTTTGCATTTAGCTAAATTTAAAATTAAAATATAAAGGCGAAACACTAATCAGTGGAAAGAGAATAGATTTCTGTTTTCTTCTAAGCTCCCCTTTGAATAAAATAACAAGAAGAAAAATATGGTATTAGCTCAAGCCGAAAACTTTCAAGATATATTCTGGGTCAGTTCACAGTTCTCCAAACTTCTGGCAGTTCCAGAAAGCAGAGTACTCAACAATGCTTAATGACATACTGAGTCACTACTCCAAGAGATTGAAATGGATGGGATCTCTAAAGAAAGATTTATTTTTCTCCTTATATTCTGTTTACTCAAACAGAAGGAGAAACTACTGTTTAGGATATACTCTCAACAAAAGAGCTTCTGGTGGTGACTGCAATGACTAAGAATATAAATTAATTCTACACCAGCAAGTAATGTGAACAGAGGCTTGCTACATGTTCTAGACTATAACTTTGAGCCCCATTTTCTCCCTCTGGACCCTTTCTGTAACTACAGGGATACACAGCTGCTTCTTCACAAGCAGAGCCAAGAACAAGTTGTGGTGAAGATATTCTGATGACTATCTGGACTCTGGTGGGCTTCAAGTGAGGGGTGTAGTTCTCAGCTGGAACAATGGCAGCCCAACTGTATAAACACAAGACCAGATCCCACTGGGGAAGTGCTGTACAGCCAAGAAAGTGGGAAAAGAAGCAGTGTTTCTGAACTGCCATATGCTAGAATCCTTCATACGGTGACTCACTAAGTCACAACACTGTGAGCAGTGATTAGCCCTTGTTCTTACATACAGAAACAAAACTGAAGAGAAATAGTTACTTGCCTAAGGTCAGAGCCATGGGGATCTAAACTCCGGGGGTTCTCTGCCCCTTTCAGCTCATGTCCCTAGCAGTCAGCAAAGACTTCCATCCTTCCAAATGTTAGGTTTTTCCCTTCAAGCTCTTAAAAGAAAAGCACCATTGCTGGGACTAGTTCTAACCTGCCTTTTTAAGACTTGCAAGGTAGTATTTGCTTTAAATATGTTTTTGCCAGCTAAGAGTGGAACATGGTACTAGAACAGATGCTTGCTACTTTTTTCGGTGAATTTTAGTATGCATAGCTCTTACTTTTGATTTTTTTTTTTGAAACAATTTCTGAAGAATTCTTGACACAATATTTACCATTATGTTGCTACTGAGGCCAGAAAAAATTTAAAACATCTACTTTATGTAGATGTTATTACATCCAGCACAGGTTTAAAAAAATGCTTTGTTATTTACATATTTGTGGGTGAAATGATAATGCTGATTTCCTTAAATTATCCAGAGGAAGACGTATGTGTATATGTGTGTGTGTGTGTACACACACACAGATACATACATACACATATATAGGTGTGTGTGTGTAGGTGGTAGGAAGTGTGTGTGTGTGTGTGTGTGTGTGTGTGTGTGTGTGTGTGTGTCTGTCTGTCTGTGTCTGCAGCAATACACACAGATACATGCAAAATATTAACCTGGTATCTCTGAGCATTTGTACACACACACAGTGATAAGACTGACAAATATGGAGACTGGATGATGGTTACAGAGTGTTAGAATGATATTATCTGACAGTTTTTGGTGGGTTTTAAAAATTGTAGTTTTGAATTTTGACTATATTATAATATTTAAAAGTTTATATATTTTTTGAGTGACACATACCACAGTATATGATTCCAAGGTCAAGTTCACACCTTGTCAGATACATGTTGCCACACCAGCCACCGAGGCACCAGTAATCCCACCAGACCACTGGCTCCTTTCTCCTGCTCCCCACCCCAAACCCTCCGCGATTGGTAGCCTGCAGTCAGATTTCTAGGGCTGGTTTTGTTATTAGTATTTATTTGCATTTAGTTTCTCTGTAGTTTTGTTAGTTTTTTACAATTAAATGCTTGTGAGATTTTAAAGCCTCACTAGGCTGCTAGATACTACTTTCTGGAGTAGTACCTTGGTATTTTGTCTTTTAACCAACATGTTTTTTGAGTCACTACTATGTTCTATTGATGTGCTAAGTTGATACACTTACATGTGTATATGACTAGATACAAGAAGTTATTTATTATGTACCTTTGTTTATTAAAATAGATCACCTGTACTGTATGGGCTGCTTGGCAATACTAACTAATGCTGTGAGTCATCTGTGATAATTCAGTAATGACTTCTTGGCACCTTGGGCTGCTCTTTTAGGCAAATGATTTTATGTTCTTGTGACTGTTAGGCATAACACTGCTTTCTTCCACGGGCACTGAAAATACTCTGGGCATACAGCACCCACAGTTCCTGGTGGGTATCTAGAGATGTAAGTTACCACTTTACCTCTCTCTCCTCTTTCCTACCTGCCAGGCAAAATCCCAGCTGGTGCTCAGCCCAACTCTACCTTTCTCATTCTCAATCTGAACATGTCTGGGAACAGAACATGTAGCCCTGGTGATTCATGTCACTTTAAATTCAGGACTACAGAGAGCAAATGGGCCCAGGTTGCTGTACAACACAGTACATCTCCCTTGTCCACGCACCCAGTGCTTACCAACACGGGCGTTCTTTCCTCTCTTTGTCCCCTACATTTCCTCCCCTTCCATACTCTATTGGGTGGCCTGCTCTAACTTCATTTTCGCTGGAGAAGCTTCCCACAGAGAACTACCTAACTTCCCAGCAGAAAATGCGTCTTCCTACACCCTGTGGGCCCCAGGCTCTGGCCCCCTCCGCTGGGCAGGCCGACCCTTCCCCGCCCTCCCTCACCTTTGCAGCACGTCTCGTCCCTTCCCTCCATCTCAAGGATTTTGTTCTGATTATCTGAGAATGGTTCTCATTGCTCCTTCTTCCCTGTGAACACCTGCTCCATGTGGGTGCTCATCGGCCCCACTGTTGGGAGAAGCCTTTGTCTCTAAGGACGACCAAGCAGTTCCCGTGAAGTCTGGTCCCCAGCCTGAAAGCAGGTCCTCCTGAACGCGCCCTTCACATTGGATCTTTGCAGCAGCACTGCCAGATTTCACTTACATGACAAACCTAGATGGGCAAATTCATAGTCTTGGAGTAAAACAGTGGTCACTAGGGCCAGCAGGGAGGGACAGATGGAGAGTTATTGTTTAACGGGTTCTTGGTTTCTGTTTGGATGCTGAAAAATTCTTGGGCTGGATAACAACAATGGTGGCTGCACAACCAAAGGAATGTACTTAATACCATCTTACTGAACACTTAAGAGGGTTTAAGCTAGGTTCTACATTATACCTGGGTTGTTTACCCCATCAAAAAAATCAGTTAAGAAAACACGTATGCATTTTGTACTGTCACTTTAATTTTTACTACTGTGTAGCCGCCATTCTAACCCAGTCCACTGTCCTCTCTCACCTGTGCTACTACAAATGTCCAGAAAGCATCTCCTGCTTCTAACCATGCCCCAGACCTCAGCTTGATCTCTACACACAGCAGAGTGGTGTTTAAATCATCAGGGAAGTCCTATAATTTGCCAGATGAGAACTCTGTTAGAATAAACTCCCACTCTTCACAAAGGTCTTCTTGTTCCTCTGTGAACACTTGGGACCTTTGTCCTACCTGTCCTGTCCCCAGCATGCTCTTTCCATAGCTGGTCCCTGGCTTCATTCAACACTCTGCTCACATGTCACCTCCTCAGAGAGGCCACTCCACACTGCCCAGTCCTCCTGTCACGCGTATGTGCTCATGTGCACACACACACCATCCCCTGCTTCATTGTTGGTGACTTTACCAGCAGACTGCATGTGTTTATTTTACTTATTCACTCATTACTGTTTTCTCCTCTGATTTAAAGTCAATGACTTTTTGTTGCTGCTGTTCTAGACCTTAACCATGATTGGTCCCTATAGGAATTTAAGAAATATTTATTTGAAGGCACGCTCAGAATTTTTTTTTTTTTGACACAGTGCACAGTAAATTGAAAGTGTAGAGCACTGCGAATGGAGAGTATATCACAGCAGGTAACCTCTCCCATCTGAAAGGACTCTCCTTTAAACAGAAGGCCCTTCAGTGACTAATGGTAATCCTTTGGAACAGCAGGAATGAGGGGGTGCAGGGAGATAAGCTCATGGATGTGGAGTGCTGAGGAGAGTTTGGGCTCTGGTGCTGTAACATGTTATTATGAATAATTGGCATGTTGATGAGAAAGGGTGGAAAGGTCTCCTGAGTGGGAGTCACTTCATAGTGAAGGGAAGTATTCTTTGGCAAATTATGTCATTATGTAAGAAGAGACTTGTTGAAAAGTTTCACTGGGATGCAGATCACCCCTCAGCAGTGAGGAGGAATGGCACTCGAATGAGGAAAATGCTGAGTGTACTCAGACATCTCCCAGGTCACCCCAAGTGGAATAAATGGTGACCAGTGTTGTTGGGGTGCGTATATTTAGGTGTAGTAGAACATTTTCAGGAGACTAAATTGGGGCCTGTCAAAGTGAAGTTCTCCTGCTGTATCCTAGACTTCCTAAGCTTTTGAAGAAGGAAATGAAAATGTAAATGGCATTTTTAGAAAGAACTTACACATTTTTTAATAGAAAGGACCACATTACTGCTAGTTATGATAAAAGAAAAAAAAATAGGATCCAGAATGGAAAACACAATTGTACTAAGATCTTGCCCAGGGACCCTAAAAAAGCCTTGTATTCCTTCCTCTGCAGTTTAACATTATAACCAGGGACACAATTCCTGCTGCTCCTTTCTTGTTCCTATTCTGCAGGTGCTGGGTTGTCAGTGACACTTTCTGTGCTGCTGACTAAAGGGAGACCTTGAGGTCTTGTCCTCCTTCTGTGAAGTCTGGGCTATTCCTGAGCTCTCAGGTGCCTGCTGCTCCCTCCCTGCTTTGGGGGAGGGGGGTGAGTGCAGTAAGATGAGAAGTGGATCTAACGACTCAGGAGACCTGCACTTGAAGGGTGACCCAACATCTCGTTTGCTGGGACCCAAGGGGCCTGAGATACAAGACTAAAGGCTCAGTCTGAGAAAGTCCTGCGCCAACTGGGATGAGATGGTCTCCCTCCCACAATCAGTTTCCGGGGGAGAACTGGAGATATAACTAACTCATGACATCATTCACTACAGCTCCTAGGAAAGTTCCTGACCCTGAGCCTTTCAGGGATCTCTGGTGAGCTTTGTTAACCTTCCACCTCCCCTGTACTTTCACTGAATGGGAGTCTATGGCTCTCAGTGACTCTTCACATATAGTCTCAAAACAGAAGAAAGTTGTGTTCATAAATGATGATGACTGCAGTGGCCCTCTGGCTCCCTGTAACTGTCACCTAACCCGCTCTGGGGGCTCAGCTTCTACTCCAGATGCTCGGCCTAATCTTGCTGCAGACTGGAGCATTTCAGGAGTCTGACTACAGCTTCTCAGATCTTTTGCCTCAGCTTGGCACCTGTGTCTGGCCTGTCCTCTAGCTTAGTCTCTTGACTGTGTCCCTACTTGTCAAAACTGGTCAACCTGCTATTGTGTTGCCACTCAGAATTGTGTTGTGTTCCTCTAGCTTAGTCTCTTGACTGTGTCCCTACTTGTCAAAACTGGTCAACCTGCTATTGTGTTGCCACGTGCCGTGATAATCCAGCAAGAAGCCAGTGTCTCCACTAGAGGGAAGTGGTGTATGCCAGGCCATGGCTGCTGTAGCAGCCCTGATGTCCTGACCATCTGCCTCTGTTCACTCTGACTCCCCACTGCTGGTATCTGCTCCTCTCTCAGGCCTGGCCATTGTCTGTGAGTCTTCCTGGGCCTCCCCTACATTTTGTACTTTCATGAGCTTTGGATACGGGGCCCCTCAAGACGCATGTATAATTAACTATGTCTGAACATTTAGAATAAAACCTCCTTTCCAGGGTCAGCCTGTAAGGCTCAGGGCGTGGCCAGCAGCCCAAGCTGTGTTTTAACTCCTGCAGGTCCCACCTGGGCTGGGTGTGTAGCTTTCACTACCACACACCAGCTCTTCTCCTAACACTAATGACACTGGGGGGCCAGTTGCTACAAGGGCCCAGCACAAAGATATGCAATGCTTTTCTGGACAGATCTCATCTCCTTACTCAGCTTTGAACTTGACCTGAAATTTACTCCCTATCTCCCTGGTTCCATCACTGTGTTTTCAGGTCACACCTATTTAAGATTTTATTCCTAACCTCATGGTGTAAGAAAGGTTTTTATAGCCTATAAAAATAGAAATTGATAACTCTCAATATATATCACTTACCTATTATACCAAATATAATAAAATGTAACTTTGGTACTAAAAATCTTCATTTCTCGGTATAGTGCTTTGCCACTTCTAGTCTCTGCTGGCCTCAGGGTCAATTTTCTAGTCATCCTATTATTTCCCCAAAGATGTCTCCCTGTGGATAGTGCCATCTTTTCTCTCTTTAAAAGTCATCAGGAATTCTTAGAGAGAAGAGGGTTTCCTAATACAATTTTGACTTCAGACCTATATTGATATTTATTATCCCGGCTTTCCTTGTGAAAAAGATGAAAGCATGAAACTTGGCTGTCTAAATAGAAGTCATTCATGAAAGATGAAACCAGAAAGGAGAGGCTTGGGGAAAATAAATGGTAATCAGGTAGGCAGAACATCCCAGCTCTGGACAAAGGTGAGTTCAGGCAGGAAGACCCATTTGAGACAGATGTGGAGAAAAGCCCTTTGGATAAGTTGAATGCTGGCCCACAGAGCTTTTGAAAACTTATCTTCTAAAGAGAAACTTTTCTTTGTTTGGAATCCATGCTTTGAAAGTTGAATCCATGAGATCCAAATCTCCCTGGTGGGAGGTATAATTATCACTACTGGCGCTGATCATCAAACCTCAGATGTTACCTTGTTCAGACAAACTGAAGTTTAATTTGTGAGGAAGGACACTAGATTATTGTAAATGGAGCCACTTATTAAACACATAAGCGCTAATGAGATAATTTTAGTATAAACATAGATGTGTAGTATGTGGGACACTTTCATATACCCAGAGGTACCTAAGTCCATATCTAGAATCAATGAATGCATATATAACATGAAGAGACAGGATTAAAGTTTCAGTAAGATGCTTGCACATGTTGCTCAAGTTTAGAGAACGGCAGTTCCCTTGAAATGTCTTTGTATAGCCAGATCTGTGCCAAGATCAAAATTAATATGTTTTTAAGCCACCAAAAATAGACTGATAGATAAAAGCAATTTATCTGGGTGCCTCAGAATATTTTTTTGAGAAAGGAGCTAAACTTTGGAGTGAAAACATTATCTGTACTCACAAGCCCCAGACAAGGTTAAATTTTTCATGCCTGATACATGAGCTCGAGTCCATCATAGTCTAACCACTTTTACTAGCGTCCTCCACTAGCAATTTCCTCTCATTCTAACTACTGACCCATTACACATAATGATTCATGTCTGAAATGGGCTCCAGTTTTTATAACTGCTGAATGGCACATTGCTCAGATGTATGGCAGGGGAATGAGAGCCCACTTACTTGTGTTTATCTTCTGGAGCGAAATGTGCTTTTCCAGTTGTCTCCTAAGTTTCACCTCTGCTCCGTATTTCCCAGTGGTTCCATTGTCAGCCAGAATGAAGTGGGAATGCATGCTGTTGAGAACAGTGAGCTTGCTCATGGGGTTGGACATGGTCTGGTATGGCCGGACAACCTGCAGGAAAGAGAAATCAGAGAAAAGGAAACAGAAGGTGAAAAGGAGAATTGGAAAGGGAGGAAATAGAGAAGGGAAATCCATTCTCCAATATGGTGAAAGTACAGTCAACATGGAGAGAGGCAAACTTGTGATAGATGTTTCAAAGTAAGATGATGCTGAAAGGATAATTTTATTTTCGGGGTTCCTACAGTAACTGAATTCATGTGTTTATTGCACTAGAAAGTTGGTGTGTGAAGGATTGTTTCATTTTGAGGTTAATTTTTATTTTTAGCTGCTGATGAACCAAAGCTATTTTTTTTTTAAAGATTTATTTATTTATTCATACAGAACTGGGGTACAGGCCAGAGATACGGAGGGTGAGAGGATTCACCAGAGACAGAGCGGGAAGCAGAACAGGCAGATCGATGAAGTACACTGCTGAGGGGAGCAGCGGGCGGGTCAGGAGAGGTCTGCCACGCCATGTGGTCACCTCCGGGGCAGGCGGGGATCGAACTCATGCGGAAGTGGCTTTAGTTTCTCAGTGCAGTGCCCCAACCCGTTGCGCCACCAGGGAGGGCCCAAAGCTATTTTTTTTTAAAGATTTCATTTATGCATACAGAACTGGGGTATAGGCCAGAGATGCAGGGGGGTGAGAGGATTCACAAGAGACAGAGTGGGGAGCAGAGCAGGCCGACTGATGAAGTACACTGCTGAGGGGTGCAGCAAGTGGGTCAGGAGAGGTCTGCCATGCCATGTGGGTCACCTCTAGGGCGGAGATCAAACTCATGCTGAAGTGGCCTCAGCTTCTTAATCCTGTACTTTAACCTTCTGTGCCACCAGGGAGGGCCCAAGAATTATCTGTTTTAAAATAAGTATTTAAAATTATAAGAAGGTCTTGGTATTATAATTTAAAAAAAAAAGATTTATTTATGCATACAGAACTGGGGTACAGGCCAAAGGTGCAGGGGCAGTGAGAGGATTCACCAGAGACAGTGGGGAGCAGAACAGGATGACTAACAAAGTACACTGCTGAAGGGAGCAGTGGGCGGGTCAGGAGAGGTCTGCCGGACCATGTGGGTCAGTTCCCTGGCTGGAGATGGAACTAATGCTGAAGAGACCTTAACTTCTTAGTCCTGTGCTTTAACCTACTGGGCCACCAGGGAGGGCCCCAAAGCTATTTTTTAAATATAGTTTGTTTCTTTCCTTTGCCTCTTCATGATGCCCTTACTGTAACAGGCACTAAAGCAGAATGATCTGGAGAATGGTGGGGGCTGACAATATGTGGAGGTTATATCTGTTCACGCTAGACAGTAACTTAAGTCTACCATTTAAAATCAGTATTTCTTATTAGACACTTTAAGTGGAAATGTTGAATGTAAAAATAACTGTTTCATGAAACTAAGATGAAGTAGACTCAAAATGCTCATCTCTTTCATCTTATTTACTTCATTCTTACTTTAATTTCATCATGAATTATACCACCAGCGATTCTCAGTGTAGTCAAAGTTTTGAGGCAAAAAGAAAAGCGAAAACTAATGTGAGCTTCTTGCTTTAGAAACATAATCTATGTTTCTTGTAACAATCTTACAAAGTAAATGCTGTTATACTTACACAAACAGGTAAAGGAGGCATTCTAACAGTTTACTGTACAGAACCAGAATTCATACCAAGGTCTGCCTTAATCCCCATTGCTAGCTTGCTTGAATATTGTTGGAGTAAGATGATGTGCTGGAAATTTACTCATACAGTACTTAGGAAGACATATCTCCCAAGAGGATGAAAAGGACCATCCATCAAGCTCATTATTACACCCCCCAAGGTATTTATTCCTATAGTGAAATCATTGAAATTGACATAACAGAAAAATAACAAAAACAAAAAAACAACCCTACTGGGTTTTTATTTTTGTGCCTTTGGGTGGTATAATCATTAACTATGGAGTCAAGGTGCTTTTCAATATAATAGTTCACCATAAAAATCTTTAGTAAGTATGATGTGTTACAAGAATTACAAAGTTATTTGGCAAGAGCAATCTTCAGCAGTAAATATCTCATAAAAGTGAAATTTTAGACCTTAATGCTGATTTCCAAACCCAACATTTGTATGTGCCTGGCAAAGAGAATCTACTTGATAAATAGTGAATGGATAAGAAAACTGTTGAGACAGACATGCTTTGTTAAAACTGAAGGAAAAAAATATTTTTCTGAATTCTTTGAGAATTTATGTAATCTAAATTTATAATGTGTAACTCTGAGCTTGAGAAATATCCTTCAGTCCTTTTGCTATCTGTCCTATTTGTTAATGTACCATTCAGATAACATTAATTCACAGCTTATTTTAGTTGGCTCTTATTGATACAGGAAGCCCATACTTTCTGATTTTTGTTTTCATAATCACATGGAACAGTATTCAATTATTCCCTTGTCTGATGAGTGAATAAGTTCCCCCAAATAGAGAGACAGTGGATAGCTCACCCCACCTTACGTCCTTTATCGCTGGACAAGTAGGTTGCTTGTGGTTGAGATTCCCATTTTATTGTTTGATATTGTTTTCTCCAGCACTGTAATTTATGATTTATTTATGCATACAGAATGGGGGTACAGGTCAGCAATGCAGTGGGTGGCTCAACAGAGAAGATTCAATAGAGACAGAGTGGGGAGCAGAATAGGCAGATTGACAAAGTACACTGCTGAGGGGAGCAGGGGGTGAGACAGAAGAGGTCTACTGCACCATGTGGGTCACCTCCCTGGCCAGGGATCAAACTTGTGCTGAAGCTGCAACTAGCTTCATAGTCTCCACCACTGTATTTTAAGGACAGCTTTTTGAATTTTAACCTTTTCTTATGAAACATGGAGTCCCAGCTTTTTGGGAATACTGTAGATTTGGTCAACTGTGCAGTATCAATTATGATTTTAACTTCCTATTGCCTGTCATTTCTTTTTCTTTCTTATTCTACAGCAGAGTGCAAGTTAATAAATATTAATGCTTTGTTTGAAAGAGGCTTAGCAAAATGACTTTCTTCTATTGTTAAAGTGCCTCTACACTGTGCTTTTATACAAAGGAAAATACTTTCATTGTTGTTCCTTCCTTCCCAATGAGGCTCCTCCAGGCCAGCAAGGAAGAAATACTCATAGTGATGTGGGAGAGGGGGCAGGGGATTTGTGGAGGTTACATGGGATAGTGAGCCCTAGACATTAGTTCTAGCTGAGGCTTGAGGACAAGTATTTTAGTTCTGGAGAACCTAATTAAGGATCATCAGTGAAATTTCAAATGAAGGAGCAAAATGTTTCTGGTCCAAGTTGATATAGTCAGCATAATCTGAGAATAAATGAACATAGTTAAATCATCTGACTATATTTTATTTGATATTGTTTCCTCCAGCACTGTATTTTAAGGACAGTAGACTTTAGCTTTTTGAATTTTAACCTTTTCTTATGACACATGGACACCCAGCTCTTTGGGAATGCTGTACATTCGGTCAACTTTGTAGTATCATTTATGATTTTAACTTCTTATTGTCTGTCATTTTTTTTTCTTATATGGAAGAAAAGTTAAAGGTGATCATATTTTGGCACAAATTGCTGAAGAGTAGGGGCTAGAAATCTGAAAAATGTCCTGATGTCATCTCTAGTAATCATGTGGGGGGAGAGATAAAGCTGAGTCCAGGAACAACCCCAGAGGAGGAGCCATGGAGCTCTGTTGGAATTTTGGTTTTGCCAATGTCGGTGTGAACTTGAGTCTCACATTTTTATCCTGGAAGAGGAAGCTATAATGCTAATGGGCATTCAGTGAGATTATCTGTACAAAGTACCTGGCACCAAGCCTGACTCCTAGCTGGCTGTCTCCAAATGAGAATTCCTTCTTAAACTCTGCCTTATTATGAAGTATGATTATACACGAGAATTCTAACTGCAAACTAGTGACCAAAACTAAATGATGAGACAACTCATCAACTTGTTTTACACCAGGGATTTAAATCAATCCATTTAAGTGAAGGAAAATAATTAGCAATCAGTTGGCAATAATGCAAATTGCTGAGTGTCTGTGTGTGTGTGTGTAGTCCTCTCACACCAATAGGGTGATATCTGAGAACTATTTGTTGATTAACTGCAAAGTTGGAAATACTTTTCCAGATACTCTAGAGGAAGGCATTTGGTCTAACTTGCCTATAATGCATACTTAGTATTCTTCATGACAACAGGCTATTTTGGCATGAGTAACAATTTGTGGAATGACAAAAGATTTGTATCTGCTACGTTTTTCAAATAGAAAAAAAATGTCTTTTTCCTCACATGAATGTAAATGATTATTTTCTTCCCCTCTAGCAAGATTTTGGAAGTAAAGCATTCCCTTTCGTTAAGAGCTCATAAAAAAGGACATTTCAGGGAAAGTGTGTATGTGTATACACGCACGTGTACGGAAGTACATGTATGCTGACAGCATTTTGCCATGTTTGTGACCAGCAGTCATATGAAATTACTCTGGCATGTTTCTCAGCCAGTGTTGAGTACCCTACAGCATCTGTTGTGTACAGATAAGGACGTAAGATGGTCCATATCCTGTATTGTCCATGGGAGGATAGAGAAGAGTCACTCAAATAACCTCCTGTGTTTGGGAATTCAGTTGAAGAATCTGGGGTAAGGCAGGATTGTGTCTGAAAAACCCACACATGAAGTGACTGTCCATGCTTGATAAGTAGAATAGCGTGTGTTTGTGTATAAAGTTAGCATGTATGTGGGAAATTTGCTTAGAAATGGATTTTAGATGCTAGGTACTTTCAGGTATCATGACTAGACTACCTCTATGTAACAAGTTTGTCATTCTTATCCCTGAAGTGTAGGTAGGTGACATCCTTATTTGTTCATCCCTGGTACTCTACCTTGTACTGGCTGATTGGTAAAAGTCCTAAGGACTCTGCGCATCTTTGTTCTGAAACCAGAAGCTCTCTACAGTGAAGTAGGTGCTGTCACAGAAGCTGATGAGAGGAGTTAATTCCTGCATTATGATCACTGCCAGGAGGGGGCTGACCATAGACAATCTGGAGAAATGGAAAACTTTTCTGTGCTGGGGCCTGGGGCAGCATTTGTTTTCCTTAGGTGGGCTTGTTACATGGAACTTTTCAAGGTAGTAGCTAGCTTCTTGTCCTAGCCATGTTAATGCTTGCCCTGGTCTCATCTGGGACCTTCTGAAAGGATCCAATTTCATTCATATACTTATCCTCAAGCAATTATTAGTAAAAGTATTATGTTGGCTTCAGAAGATACATCAGCCTGCCATTTAAGCGGTCCCTCACAATGTTCAAACAATTTATTGAAAGAAATTTTTTTGGATGATAGAATTTTCATGTTTAGAAAATGACTGTAATTTTTGATTAGAAGGTTTTCTGCCTCTCGCATTGAGTCTAGACAGCTTGTGTGAAAAAGTACATTTAGTTTTTCCCAAGTTAGTACAGAACCATGACCTTCCAGGTGGATTGGCTACATAAAGTGATTCTCTCCTGTTCTGGGGTCTCTTCCATTTAGTGGGGTTTTCTACAATGCAAGGGAAGTTTGGTTACCCTGGGAATCTTTTCCTAAATGCAACTGAATTGAGCCAGGTCAGGTTTTTCAGTCATCTATTACAGGTCTTTCACTGTCCCAGATCTCATGCTGGGAGGTATCAAAGCCCAAGACAGTAGCATAGGGGGAGCTGTGTGACCCCTCTGGTCATTGTTTCCCTCCTGATAGCACTGTGAGTATAATTCATGCAGGAAGAAAATCAGCTTTCACTGGCCACTCACTGTATTCCAGGTATTGTGATAGACCCCTGCAAGTAGATGAATCCATTCCATGCTTACTTTATAGCCAAAACTATAGCAGTTCAAAGAAGTGTCTTGACTATATTTGCCCAAATTTAATTTGTTACAATTTTCCCTCTACATCACATGTATATCTTAAATTCCTGTGCAGTAGCATTTAGAGGAAGACAGAGGACCCAGCCTAATTATAAATTTATAGAGGATATTATGGTTTTGCTGCTGGACATATCAGCAAGTGGATCAGCTGGGCATTAAAATCCTTCTGATGGCTGATCAGATTACTTCCAGATGAGTCATGAAGCAGTGTATAATATAGAGAGACCAGGAATATGCCAGCAGGCAGCACAATAGTGTTTGTAGTCGGAAGAGTGAGAAACAAAAGGGGTGAGTGGCAAGGTTCTCTGAGGACCAGGCATGCACTACTCGGGGGGAATGAGGGGTTGCCACAGAAGTGGAAAGTAGTCTCTGTGTCTGAGACAAAGGAATGGGGGCTGTGGAAACAGAAAAAAGGGCAGTGTGTGTCTTGATTATCATAGAAAGGACTGAGCTAGCAGGGACACTGACTTGTTACTTCCTATTCAGAGGACTCAGCTGTGAGTCTAGGATAAAGCAGCATCTCCCTGAAATCTAGGTACTGCCTGTCAGCCGAGGAACCCACACAAGACACCCGCAGCCCCAGGGTCCAGCCCTAAAGAGTGCCTAGATGCTTCGGTTGCCTGGCTCCCTCCGACCCCCAGGAGGTACAATTACAGCTTTCTGCAGCCTTTTGAAAATTTGTCCTTCAACTCATGAGCTACAAAGAGTTGCACTGTCCTGATTTCAGGCTTTCCTCTCAAATAGATTGACCTCCTTTTTTGCCCTGGCTTGAGAGAAGGCTTGTGATAGTCAGACTCACCATGTACTAGCAGTGGGCAAAGTTCCTTGAATTATTAAAGGGGCAAGGTGAGTTGATTTAGAAGTTCATCATGTGTCAGTTGGGTAATTTTAAAATACCTTCAGACATTCTTGAAAATAATCTGTCTGGACTGGATTCAGTGACTCAAGTCTACGAAATAGAATAAAATGAAAGTGTTGTATTTAACTTCAAAAAGTAGGTGATAAAAAGGTTCCGCTTAGCTCCCTCATGGACCACTTAACCTGGGTGAAACCAGGTGCCATGTTAAAAATGCAGTCTTCTGGAAAGGTCCATATAGTGAGGAACGCCTCCTAAAAGCCATGTGACTAAGTCACCTTAAAAGAGGGGACTGTAGCCCTGCTCATCCCTCAGCTGATGCAGTCCCCACTGAAATCCTGACTGTAACCTTAATAGTGACCCTATGCCAGAACTGCCCACAAAAGCCACCACAAATTCCTGACCTATAGAAACTCTAAGACAATGGATACTGTTGTAAACCACCAGGTTTGGGGGTAATTTGGTACCCAGCGATAGATAACTAATATAATAGATGACGACTATGCATCATGTTCTTTGAGGCTTCAAAATGTATTCTCTCCTGCTTCGGCATCATCATTTCCTGACATCTATCCCTCTGCTGCCTGGCGTTTCTTTCCTGGGCTCTGGTCAGTGCTGGCTCCCCACCCCACTGGCTGAGACCACCATTTCCTACTCTTCACATGACTGACTGCAGTACTATCCTTCCTCACTGTCAGGTGATCTGTCTCCTGTGATGCTCACTTGCCATTTGGGTGATACTATGCAGGTTCCTCACTATATGGACCTTTCCAGAAGACTGCATTTTTAACATGGCACCTGGTTTCACCCAGGTTAAGTGGTCCATGAGGGAGCTAAGCGGAACCTTTTTATCACCTACTTTTTGAATCTGTTGTATATCTGACAACAGATTCAGTGGGGTTCCTTGCCTATGGCCTTGTCCTGTCACATCTTACCTAGTACTGTAGCCATAGAAGTTCCACATGTCAATGAAGATTAATTTTGGTTTGAACTACCTCACTGGGGTTTTGTAAGGATCCAGTAATATGTAAAACTCATAGGACAATGGATATCTGAATTAAAATAAATGACAGCGTCTAGTATCATGGAGAAGTATACTGCATACTAGGTAAGGATATGATCTTGGGAGCCAGATGGCTAAGGTTTAATTCCCAGCTACATGTTTTATAAGACATGCAATATTAGGCAAGCTACTTAAACTCTTGGTACTTTGTTTTACCAGCAGTAACATGGGCAGGATGACAGTGAACCTAAAAATACAACTTCTGAGTGCTGTTATGGGAACTAAGTGCTGATACTGCTATTGCTGTTCCAGCGATAAATCACACACTTCCATGCTATAGCTTCCATATTCTGCCACCAACCCTTTGCATACATATTTCCGCCCCTTCTTCATTTATAAGGGGCTAGACAGTTAACCTCCAGTTTCTCTCATCTGGAAAAAATACTCCCCACATTGTGGCCCCCTTCAGTTCTCCAAATGTCTTATTGCAGCCAGCTTCTAAGAAGTAGTTTCTGCTTTCTGTCTCTACCTTTTTGCTTCTCCCTCACCAGCCCATCAGCATCTCACTGAAATATCTTTGACCAGCAATGTCAATGATTTGTCTTGAAAAACCGACTAAGCTCTTTGACATATTCTTCACTTCTGCAGCCTCTCAGCTGTACTAGCATTGATTGCTCCTTCCTGTCAGTCCTTTTGGTCTCCTTAGCAGGCTGCTTTTCAAATTCGGTGATCAAGATCCAGGGTAGCCCCTCTTTTTATCACCCTTCACATTGACCCTGGTGATTCCCACAATGCTTTTGTCTTCTCTATGCAGAACCCTTGCAAATCTAAGTATAGACAGCTTTCTACTGATCTTCCACCTCCCATCCTCACTAGCTGCTAGACATTTCCACATAAATATCCAAAACAAAATTTGAAATCAACCTGTCCAAATCCAAGCCCAATGCTGGCTTAGTGAAGCTGCGTTCGTGGTGTAACTGAGTGTAGCCAGGCCTGAGTGTGGTCAAGGGTCAGTGAGCGCTGGTGCCTGTATATCTGACAACAGATTCAGTGGGGTTCCTTGCCTATGGCCTTGTCCTGTCACATCTTACCTAGTACTGTAGCCATAGAAGTTCAATAAATTCCATGGAAGAACCACTCCTGGGAAAATTTTTTAAGTTTGCACTGTGAAGTTATATTTGGCTTGCCTTAGAACTAAGTGACAAATGTCCTGAGTTGGAAAGTATACTAGGACAATGAAGTATGTTATTAAGCTTGCATGGAATATAAAGAGCAGATCAAAAGACTATTTTCTAATTAAATAGAACTCTTAAAGATCATAAAATTCTGGAAGTCTATAGTTTAAGGAAAGTTGAAGATCTTATTGAATGTCAAGATATTTAATAACCCTATAAATTAATATGTTGGAAATCTACCCAAATACGATTTCCATCCTCAGGATAAAATGCTTTCTTGTGATCCTGTCTAGATTTTTAATTTGACATGTATTTTTAATCTAGATATGGGAAAAGACAAATGATAAGATCACATGACACTCTCACTTTGTGTTTTTTTAATTTATTCTACAGGCAGGAGCTATTTGTCAACACTGTAACTAACAATAAGAACAAACTATCATTAAGTATTTTCTTATATTTTACTTTTCTTGCTAATCCTGCTATTGGTTTTAGAGATTGTGGTCCTTGTCTCTAACCCTTACTTTCTTTTCTACAAAAAGGGATAATACATGCCTCATAGGATGAAATATGCAAGTACAGAGTACATCCTCAAATAATAACTTAATTATAATTACTATTATGATCACAAAAGTCCTATGCAGATATAGCAAATGACCATTTAGAGCTGAAGAACTCAAATTTCAGAGACTGGGAGTAACATGTCAATGCCTCATGTTCATGCAAATTAAGACAGGGGAGAAGATAGTTGTGGGAGAGTTACAGTCATGAAGATGACATGCTGGTAAAGTTAGGCAAAACATCTTGGTGGTGTGAGCCATGAGTTCCAGTGAGGGGTGGTATGGTTTGTGGTGGAAGGCGTCAGTAGGAATAATATGGAGAAGTGAAGGAGTAGGAATAATATGGAGAAGTGAAGGAGGTGGGGTTAACTTCAGTAATTGAACAATATTTGTTTTCATGTCTTATGGGAAGACAAAGACTCTGATCATGTCAGATTTCATAGTATGACTCCACATGGGAGGAGAAAACATTCTTATTGTTTTGAACTATTAATTGAGAGGAGAAAGATTTAGTTTAACAGAGTGGATGATACTTGTAGTTCAAAAAGTAAGGCTAACCCTGTCACTTTGTTGGTGTATCTTGCTTCTTTCAAAGATTTTAGAGAAAATACTGCTTGTATTCTACATTTCTTTGCCCTCATATCCAACAGGCAAAGTTGCTACATAAGAAAAGCTTAACATTTAGAAACTTACTTAAAAAATGTCCCTCTCCTAGTCATGGTGATATGACTGAGCTTAGGAATATGACTTGTGATGAAGTGGTGAACTAGATTTTTATCATTGTATTTTTCTCAATGACATTTATTTTCTCAGTAGCCTGAGTTTCCTCCTGACCAATCCATCATCAATGCTTATCGAGTACCTACTGTGGCTAAGACACTGACTTCTGAGAATCTTAAAAATACATACCCTGTATCTTTAAAGACTAACTGAAAGCCTAGCTAAGAAGTGAAAATTGAAGGGACAAATACTTTAGAATATCTAGAAGCAGACTGAAAGGCAAGTTAATCTCTCTATATTTAGTACAAGTATCTGCTTTTCTAGTGCCACTAAAGATATACAAATCCTAAAATGACTGCTATGTTGATTATCAATATGTCTAGCAATCAAATAACTCTAGTAGTAGTGGAATGTTGAGTGTGCTCCCTCTGTCAACCTCACAGAAAACTTTCTGAACTGATTAAAAATGTATAGAAGCAAATCTATTCTAATAACATATCTGGCATAATAAATGGAGGCTTTTGAATTCCGTAACAGTGATGTCAAGTAACTCTCCTAGATTTCCTTGATGTATACTTGGTGCCACTTCAATGTTATACTGGGACACATCAGATAGACTTGACCAAAACTACAATGAATGAAAAATTCTATTCAAATAGGAGTCTGCAATGTTAAAGATTTTAAATAATGTTTTTTTTTCTTTTTGCTACATGATGTCTGATTCTAACAAAGGATTTTCATATTTATTCTACCAAATTGAGTTTGATGAGATAAAATAGAAGAGAGCATAGATTAAGCTAAGCTTGCTGGGAAAACTATAACCACTACAGCGGCTTAACACTTGTGCTTTGGTGGTTTCTAGGGGCATTTCAACAGTGTCCACCAATGTGTTACTTAGACTTTTCGTGATCACATTAGAATAGCAAGCATACAATTTCCCTCCAATTGCCATAAATTCTGCACACTTAAAATTACATTTTGGCTCCAAGTAATTTATAACTTGAAAAGCAACTATCACACAAGAACCTGAGAAATTCTATACCAATTCCAGTTCTCCAATTTTGTGGTGGTGGTGGTGGAGGGGGATTGTACTCTGGTGGTCAAGACTCAGTCGATTTTGATCGAAGGTTAATGACACATTGAAATACAAGTTTTTCTTTTTTCTTCCCCTGTGCTCTTCATATCTTGTCAATTGGATTTCCTTTTCCTCACAGCCTCTCTATAGGTTCATGTAGACCTTGTGAGCTATGGCTTGTGCTTAATGTTTTTTCCCCCACTATCCAAAAGTAGAATATTCCTATTTGATGTAAGTTGGTAAGTTATTTCTGGGACGCTGTTACTATGCATTAGTAGGGAAAGCTTTGGAGTGTTCCCAGGCCCCAAAGTAACCTACTATAACACCCAAATAGGAATATTCTCCTTTCAGCTAGTAAGGGCGACTCTGTAGAAGATACCCGTAAGTGTGCAAATGTGCACATTACTGAAAACAGGAGGGGCTTTTCAGCCCTCTGTGGTGGGACCACGTTTCATTTGTGTAAGCACACTAGGTTCTTATTAGCATACAATTGAGAGGAGAATGAAAGGAGGGGAAATCAGAAGAAGTTGGAATTGAAGGAAAATTGATTCTAGCAACTGAGCAGTGCAGGTAAATATGATAGAAGCACAAAATGAAATGCATAGACTCTGAGGTAGTTATTCTGTTACTCTTCTTTGAACAAAGAAATACTCAATCAGCTTCATTTTTATTAGTTTATATGAAATATGGTTGACATGAAACTATGAACATTTAAAAATGACTGCTAAACAACCATACCATTTTAAATAATTCATTTGTTAATAAAGTATACTAGTGAATATTTTTGGTATTGAGGGATTTTTGTTCCTCTTAATCCTTTAAGAAATATACTCTAGTTTTCAACCAATACATTTATAAGACTGGAAAAAAATTGGTGATCACAATTCTGTCAACATAACATTTGCTACTTGAGATATTCAGTCTGTATATGATACGATAACAAATTAACAAGTTAAGATATAATATTATACAAGTAAAACTAGTATCTCATTATTTAAAGTATTCTAGATGGTCTCTTCTAAGGTAAGATTGACAGAAAAGAGGAGTACCATTCTGCCATAAATAAAAACGGATTCCCAATAGACAAAGATGGAGGAGATTATGTAAGTAGAATGAGTTAAGAAACAGAAAGATAGCTACTGCAAGTTTTCACTCAGGTATAGATACTACCAAATCCAGGCTCTTGGGGGTGGACATGGAATGGGAAAAGTAGAGGAGGAGGTGGATGATACACATCTAAACATGTGTGACTAGTCCTCTAAATAATATAATGGGTTCACACTGCAGCAACAGTAGAAGCAGCTAAAGAGCAGCTTGAAGAGTGTGTAGGAAGAGGAAAAAAAGGGAGGATAGAGAAAGGCAGAGGAGTACAAAGTTGAAGGAGAACAGGGAAAGATATGCAGAAATAGAAAAGGGAGACCCAGAGGTGTGGAAAGAGAGAAAGGGAAGAGAACAAGGGGGAAACTGGAGAGAAGTAGACAGAGAGACAACATGTGAGAGAAACAGGAAGGATAGTCTGAAGTGGAGAAAGATAAAGGGGAGGGAGACAGGACTGGAGTAGGAGGAGACACAAGAGAGAGAAGTAGAAATTGTTTCTCTTTTCCCCATCTCAGAGTATGGAGAGAGAATAGGGAAAAACAGAAAAGGACACAAAAAAGGATGAGAGGATGGAGGTAAGGGTGGGAGGAGAAGGTGAGGGAAAAGAAGAGGACTGAAGTGGGAGGAAGGGGTGAGAGATGGGAAAATGAATAAGAGCAATAGTGGAGGACAGAGATAGGGGATGAAGTGGTGGAAGATAAGAAAGATAGTAAAAAGAGGGCAGGAGAAATGAAAGAGTAAAGTGGGGAGAGGGAATATGGGTAGGGAACAGATGCAAGAGGAGACAGAGTATGGAAATACAAAAAGCAAAGGGGGGTTAGGGACATAGAGAGGATAGAAGTGGACACAGAAAAGTGAGGGGAAGAAAGACAGGAAGGATAGTCTGAACAAAGATAAAAGGGAGAGTCAGAGGAGACATGAGAGAAGATAGAGTCAAGTGGAGAAAGAGAAGTAGGAGATAGAACACTGGAAGAATATTCAGCCATTAATAAAAATGCATTCTTACCATTTCAAACACGGCATAATTCCCTCCATCTTTGTCTAAGTAAAATGAGTAAGAAGGAGAAAGACAAATAGTGCATGATTTAACACAAACCCTAGAAACATAAGGGCATGGGGAGGGGGGAAGAGGTGGATGAGACACATCTAAGCATGTGTGACTATTCCTCTAAAACACTTTTATATGCATTTACCTCAGTAATAAAAACATGGTTTCACTACAACAACAGTAGAAGCAGTTAAGTAATGACAGCTCTTTATTTTGGTTTTCTTCAGAGAGCCAGAAAGTGCTTGGAGAGGAGTGTATGTAAGAGGAGATGGGAGAGCAATGAGTAGAAATTGAGAGGACACAGGTGAAAACAGGCTGGGAGAGAAACAGGAAGGATAATCTGAAGTGGAGGAAAAGACTAAAGTGATGGTAAAGTGAGAGGAATGGTCACAGGGAGTATGAGTGAGAGTAAGGAATGAGATTAGGGAAATTTAGTGGGCAGACAAAGAGGAGAATTGGAAGGAGATAGTGTGGTAAGGAATGGACATACAGAAAGTAGGGTAGTGGAGGGAGAGTAGAACTAGATAGTAAAGAGAAGACCAAAATGGAAGATAGTACACAAACAAAGGGAAGATATGGAGACCCAGATGAAAAAGTGAGGGAGAAGGGAAACGATAGAGGCAGTGGAGAGAGAAGACAAAAAAGGGAAAAAAGAAGTTAATATATGGCATGAAAGGGAGGGAGGAGGAAATAAAGAGAAGCAAGTAGAGAGGAGATAGAAAAGTAAAAGAAAGCGAGAGCAGTGGGAAAGATAGTATGAAGTAGACATTTTGTTCTCTTTTTCCCCCTCTGAGTATGGTGAATGTGGTGAGAGATGTGGACAATGGAAAAAGCGTAAGAAAGAAACAGAAAGGCAGTAAAGAAGAAAAAAGGCAAGAGAAAATGGAGAAAGCTAGATGTTGATAAAGGAAAGGGAGGATATAGAGAAGGAGAAAAGAGAGTAAAGTAGGGAGAAGAGTTAAGACAAAGAAAAAGAGCTAGAATATGGAAAGGGACCAGTGAGGAAAAAGAGATGAGAGGAAAGTGAAGTGGAGAAGAGACAGAATAGTCAACTTGTGAGAGAAAAGAGATAGGGTGAAGAGAAAGGGAAGGGTGGGATAGTCTGAAATGAGAAAGATAAAAGGAAGAGGGGAGATAGAGGCAGTGGAGGAAGAACAGGAGAGTAGAGAAGTGAGGTATAGAATAGGGAAAGAGAGAAAGCAAGAGGGGAGAAGGTAAAATAGTGAATTTCAGAGGAGTGGACGGAGAAGTGGTTAGCAAGGGCAAAGAGACAGATATTGGAGACCCAGAGAAAAAAGTGAGGGGAAAAAGTTAGAAATGGACATTGAAAGGGGGGAAAGAGAAGTTAATAAGTTATAAAAGGGGAATAAGAAAGATGAGGTAGCAAAATAAAAGAGATGAGAAAGTGAGTGGGAAGGATAGTATGAAGTGGAGAGATAAAAGGGCAAGGAAATAGGACAGAAGTGGACATTTTGTCCCAGTTCACCCCTCTCAACAGTGGTGAGGTGGAGAGGGGATAGTGGTAAGGGATGGGGAGAAGGTAACAGAAAGTGGATACATGAGAGAAGAAATAGTCAAGTGGGAACAGAGAAAGGTGAGATAGAGGGGAAAGAGAAGAGAGGGCATTGAGAAGTGGGAAGAGAGAGAAAAGAAACAGGAGATAGGACACAGAAATAACATTCAGCCATGAATAGAAATGCATTCTTACCATTCCCAACATAGACTAAGGGAATTATGCTAAGTAGATAAAGCTAAACCCTACCAAATCCAGGCACTTAGGGGGGCTTGGAATGGGAAAAAAGTCGGGGAGGAGGTGGATGACACACATCTAAGCATGTGTGATTATTCCTCTAAATCATACAGTATTTTTATATCCATTTACCTCAGTAATAAATACATAATGATCTCACTACAACAACAGTAGCAGTTAAAAAGCTGTTACTACTTAGCTTTTTTTTTTTGGTCCTCAGAGAACGTGTGGAGAAAGCAAGAGACATGGAAAGAAACAAGGTTAGAGAATGGGGAGATAGGCAAGTAAACACAGAAGGAAAGGAGATAGAAGCATGGGGGTGAGAGGAAAGAGATATAGTTGTAGGGGGACACAAAATAAATGGGAGAAGAGAGAAAGGGTGAGTGAGAAGGAAGTACACACTAAGAAGGGCAAAGAGAGGAGAGGGTGGAATAATGTGGAAAGAGATGGGAGAGCAATGAGTAGAAATTGAGAGGAGACAGGTGAAAAGAGATCTGGAGGTAGAGGAGAAGACTGAAGTGAGGAAAAGCGATGGTAGAATGAAAGGAGATAAAATAGAGAATTTAAGAAAGGAATGGATACACAGAAAGGAGAGTAGTGGAGTAAGAGGTGATAGAGCTGGGAGAATAGGAGAGAGTAGAACTAGACAATACCAAAATGGGAGATTCTGAAGAGGAAAGACACAAAACAAAGGACAGATATGGAGACCTAGAGGGAAAAGTGAGGGAGAAGGATAGAAATGGACATTGATAGGGGCAGAGGAAATAAGGAGAAGCAAGTAGAGCAGATAGTAAAAGAGGTGGAAAGGATAGTATGGAATGGACTTTGTGTTCTCTTTTCCCCCTCTCAGAGTATGCTGAAAGTGGAGAGAAGTTGAGAGGGAAATCAGGTGGAAAGGGAAAATAGCATAGGTAGAGGAAGATGATGAGAGAAAAGTGAAGTGGCAGAGAGACAGGAAGGATAGTCTGAAGTGAACAAACGGAGAGACAGAGAAGAAGAGAAATAGAGAATACAGAAGTGGAGACATGAGAAAAGAAACAGGTTGGAACAGAGAAAGGAAATAGGACACTGGAATACTATTCAGCCATTAGTAACAACAATGCATTCTTACCATTCCCAACATAGCATAATTCCCTCCATCTTTGTCTAAGTGTAGAATGGGTAAAAAGCAGAAAGAAAAGTTGGATGATATACATCTAAGCATGCATGCCTATTCCTCTAAATCATGCATAGATTTACCTCTAATAAATAATGGTTTCACTGCAACAACAATAGAAGCAGTTAAGGAGCTGTTACTACTTAACCTCTTTGATTTTTTTTTTTCCCTCAGAGAGCCTGAAAGTACTTGGAGAAGAGTGTGTGAGAAGAGAGCATGTGGAGAAAGCAAGAGACGGGGAACAAAGAGGAGAGGTAAGAGGTAGAAGAGAGATAAAGCAGTGGGAGGTTGTGAGATAGGATAGGGAGACCTAGAGGCATGGAAAGAAAAGGAAGAGAACAATGGGGAAATTGAAGGGAAGAGAAACAGGAAGGATAGTGGCAGTGGAGGGAGACAGAATGAGGAGATGAGAAGAAAAAAGGAAAGGGAGAGGAGGTAAAAGAGGGTAAGGAGAAGGTAACTGAAATGAGATGTAGTTAGGGAAGAGAGAGAGGAGGTAAAATGGAGAATTTCAGAGGTGTGGACACGAGAGAGTGGAGAGAAGTGGCAAGCAAGGGGAAAGAGAAAGGGCAGATATGGGAGACCCGGGAGAAAGGTAGAAATGGACATAGAAAGGGGAAAAGAGAGTGAAGTGGGGGGGTGATAGAATAGGGAAAGAGAAATTAATAGGATATAAAAGGGGAATAAGAAAGATGAGGGAGCATATTAAAAAGAGATGGGAAACTGAGAGGAGAGAGAGATAAAAGGGCAAGGAGATGGGACAGGCGTGGATATTGTGTTCCAGTTCCCCTCTTTGTGTGTGGTGAGAGTGATGAGGAGAAGGTAAGAGAAAGAGTGGGCGAGAAGACTGAAGTGGGGAGAGATGGAAAAACGAGTGAGAGCAGATAGGACAGAAATGCGAGAGTAAGAAGAGAGTGTGGGAAAAAAAATGGAAAGAGTAGAGTGAGGAAATAGAAGTTGAGAGGGGACTGAAGGAGAAACAGAAGAGTTAAGACAAAGAAAAGAAGCTAGAGGGAGTAGATAGCAAGGGACAGTGGAATGGGAGGGGAGAATAATGAAAAACAGAGGTATTGCCAAGAGATAGGACAGAAGTGGACACAGAAATGTGAAGAGAGACAGAAAGGATAGTCTGAAGTGAACAGAGAGACAGGTAAAGAGAAATAGAGAAGTGGAGACATGAGAGAAGAGATAGTCAAGTGGGAACAGAGAGAGAGTAAAAGAGAAGAAGGTAGTGGGATATTAGAATAGGGAAAGAGGACATCGAGAAGTGAAGTGGGAAGAGATGAGAAAAGATGCATTCTTAGCACTCCCAACATAGCATAATCTCCCTCTAGTGTAGAATGGATAAGAAGCAGAAAGACAAATACTGCAGTTATTTCACTCATATATAGACTATAGATTAACTCAAACCCTAGAAACATGACTACCAAATCCAGGCTCTTAAGGGGACACGGAATGGAAAAAATGTTGGGGAGGAGGTGGATGACATCTAAGCATGTGTGACTATTTCTCTAAAGCACACAGTATTTTTATATCCATTTACCTCAGAGCCTGAAAGTACTTGGAGAGTAGTATGTAAGAAGAAAGTGTGGAGAAGGAAAGAGATATAGTTGTAGTGGGACACAGAGGATATGGGGGGAAGGTTAGGGAGACTGAGGAGAAAAAGGGAGAGGGGAGAGCAACAGGTGAGAAGAGATTGGGTAGAAGAGGAAATAGAGAGGACAGATGTGGAAAGGGAACAGAAAAAAGAGTGAAGTAGAGAGAGTAGGAGATAAAATACAGAATTTGATGAGTCGACACAAGAACTATGTGTGGAGAAAGTGGCTAGCAAGGGAAAAGAGACAGTGGAACTAGATGGGAAAGAGAAGACGGAAATGGGAGATACTGAAGTGGAAAGACACAAAAGCAAGGGCAAATATAGAGACCTGGAAGAAATAGAGGGAGAAAGATAGAAGTGGACATTGAGAGGGGGAAAGACAGAGGACAGGAGATAGGGTAGGGAAAGAGAAGTCAATAGGGCCTAAAATGGGATGTGGAAAGGAGAGAAGGGAGATAGAGAGGATGAGAAGGACAGAGAGAGACAGGGGAAAGGAGGCAGAGTGTGAACAAAAACAGAAGTGGAAAGTGAGGAAATAGAGTATAGGCAAGGAGAGAGAAGGGAGAGATGTGGACAACAGGAAAAGATAGTACTGTGAAAAGAAAGGGGAGATAGCGAGCGGGAGAGACAGAAAAGATTACAGGGAGCAAAAGAAAATGAGGAAAGCTAGGAGAACGATGGAAGCTGATAAAGAAAAGGGAGGATAGAATAGGGAACAAGAAAATTGGGGAGAGGAGTTAAGACAAAGAAAAGAGCTAGAATATGGAAAGGGAAGTGAGGTGAGTGGAGAGAGCGTAAGGGAAAATAGAATTGGGGGCAGAGATTGTCATAACCAGAGGAAAGTGAAGAAATTAGTCGAGTGGGAAGAGATAGATACACTGGAGAGAGATACAGAGGAAAGAGGGACAAGAAACAGGAAAGTATTGAGAGAAGTTGGGGGAACGTAGGGAGGGAGAAAAGTGGACAGAGACTAAGTAGAATGGGAAATGAGTGGAAAACGAACAAAAGGAGCTGGAAGAGAGGTGGGGGGCAGTCACAGACGCAGTAACGCCCCAGACTTACATCTCTGCCAATGAGGTCCTCCTGGTTTTCCACAATCCCCCAGGGAGCAATGCCGATGGTGCAGATCTTCCCACGAGACTTGGATGCGTGATCCTTCAAGGCATCTCCAACATGGCGAATAACTCCTATGAAGAAAAAGATTTGTCTTTTAAATGCACTGAATGTAAACTTGTGTCTCTAATGCCAGCCACAGTTGCTGAATTTGGACATGAACTCAAGCAATGTATTTATTCTACTTTGTCTAAATTTAAACATGTGTATTCTTTTTACAGGCAATCTTTTACTTGTTTTTACAAGCATAATGTGTTAGTATGGCTAAGAGCCAAGAGTGTACCCCATAGGAAGTACTAATATAGCATCTGTAACACACTCTCAGCAGTCAGTTAGGATCACTCAGTGTCGTTACTTGACTCAGGGTTTGTTAATTGGTTTCAATATGGAAAGTCTCCTTGTAAAGGAAATGGTTTCAATATGGAAAGTCTCCTTGTAAAGGAAATTCTGGCATATTGTGTTGGAATTGCAAAAACTACATGAATAAAACCTTTTTATCATCATTTTTATTTCGCCTCTTGTCATAAGACCTTCCCCCTATAGGTTAGTGAGAAAATTCACTTTATAAATTAGAGAACCCACCTCTCACCTGTCTCAAACTGTTTCAATAAGATGCAATTTCCAATCTCCCAACCTCCCTGTCAGTGATCATTTTCATAGAAGATAGAGAATGTCAAGAATTTATTTTCTAAGAGAAGAGGTTTCCACTTACAAATTTCACCTGTTCCCTTACAAAAAAGGCAATGAATGTCATCTCTGTGAAACCTACTCAATTTGATTTCTTCTCCATTTCAACTACATTGTGGTTTGCATATCTTGAATATCTCAGACATCACCTACTAGATTTTACCAGGAATCAATCACACATGAGGGCGTTTCCCCTCATCCTAAAACTCCCTGATGGACAACTTGTAGGGTTAGGGTCTTGCAGGCTAGCACAGGGGAGAGCTCGGGAATGTCGCAGCAAACCAAACATCATCCAGACCACAAACATTCAGATAACATTATGTTAAAGAAAACTGGCTCATGCAAGGTGATGCAGCACAAATTCCAGCATGTTCTGATGTGCAACACAAAACACTGCAACTTAATCATGGAGAAGACGCATATGTGTAAACTCAATTCTGAAACAGCAGATCAAGCAGAAGAAGCCTCCTTAAAAAACAAAATCAACAAGACTGTAAATAGCCACACATCCATGCTGAGTTCTGTTTGGCATCATAAGAAGAGTATCAATTTCATTCACTAGCTTATCTGTGGATTTTCTACCAGAGAATACTGGGAAACAAAAGCAAATATGAGTAAAGCTGTGAATAACAGTATTGATATTTTCCATTGAGTGTAAAACTCCTTTTGGGGTTAGTCCTGGATACTTTAACTTTATGGTATGCCCCCCCTGCCGCCAACCATCATTCTCCCATCACCTCCTACCTAACCTGGGTGTGCTGCCTGCATCATCTCACTTTTAGTATGGCGATCAACATCAAGCTAGAGTGAGTTAGAGATGGTACATTTTTATAGGATTTGTGCTGTAAATTTTTTGACATTGTATGTATTTTATAGAAGAAGAAATACAATACTGTTCCAAACTCCCAGAAACAGAAGGTTGGAGAGAATCTCTCCTGCACTTTTAGAAAATGAGTTGTACTTGTACATGAAGTGAAGGTTATACTTAGACAACCAAAGACTGAAAATTCAGGCAAATGATGCCAGCTGAGCTGTGCGAGACAGTTGGCACCTAATGCCTGAATAGTCATTGAAAGAAAATGGCTCTAGATATTTGACTACTACAGAATAGGAACGAGCTGACCAAGCAGGCCACTCTAAGCTCATGTCAGCTTACAGACCGAGTCAGGTGTTCACATAACAATGTGACAATGGGTCACGCCTACCCGTGCCAATGGAGCTGGATCCTGAATGTTCCCAAATTCCAGGTGCTGAGATTTCTGAGAACTGGTCTAGCTCACACATTATCCAAACCACAAACATTCAGATAACAATAAACAAACAAAAACTAGCTGGTCCTTTGCCCTGCAGTACTAATTACAACGTGTTCATAGATACAGAGTCTTACAGTAAGTTTGAGGTCACTGCAGTATGACTTGTGTTCTTCCAATTGGCACTTCAGACTCAGACTGGGAAAATATGTCAAAGCAATTTATAGGCCTCCATTCCATTATCTGTTGCCCATTAATAATGTTCTGCAGGTAAGCACTTAACTGTAAGGGAAGTTGTAAGAACTGATTTGACAGCCAGGCTGTATCACAATGTAGAAACTCATTTGTCAGGTAGAAAAAACTGCTTAGAATGCAGCGTGTGTCTTCTATTGGCACAGAGTTGACTTAATGAAATATTGTCCACTAATAAACAATAGTAGTCTAGATTATACTGTCACGATTTATATCCTAGATGGAGAGAACATTCAGCAAATTTAAAGTTATTTGCATCAAACTTACAATCACTTAGATAACAGAGGCAGAGCTTCTAATTCAGAGCAAAAGTCAGTCCTTAAGGAATTCTTGGGTGCTTATTCAGCAAGCAACTTGGGGGATTGAAAATAGTCTGTGAATTCCCTTAGTGTAAACTTTAACAATTCTGTATAGCTAAGTATTAAATATCCTACCTTGTTTCTTATGTGTAAGTAATTTTTTGTCAATAAAAGTGCAGTTATTTAGCATTATGGAAATAACTACAGTCCTCTGCTGTCAGCTAAGCCGTTGAAGGGACTATAGTTATTTACTATATAACTACAGTATAGTTATCATTTAGGTAAAGGAAGGAGAGTCAAAGCAAGGAGAGATAAGCAGTGAGTGTGGACACATGGCAGATGAGGTGGGGGCTGCAAATGCATGCAACTGTATAGAAAACAACAGCCACAGCATCCTAATGGCCCTATGTGTCCCACTCGAGTTACCTGTGTTGACGCCTCCAGTGAATATCCACGCTCCAGTGGTCATGGCTGCCTTGATGAGACCTTTCCCAAAGACTTGCTTGAGCTTTGGCTGCAGCTCAAAGTTCTGCAGCCCTCCGTGCACAGAGATGAGAAGCTTGGGAAGCTCCAACTGCCATTCCTTGGTCATCAGATGGAGGAGGAGATCGGGTTTTGTATCAAAAGATACTCGCACGTACTGGAAAAGAAGGGCCATCCATTAGGGAGAGGGGCAGGGTGGGGCACGGCTCCTCCTCTTTACTGACTGCAATGATGCGTGTGGTTACTTGAGGAAACATCTCAGGTAAGATCATATTTTTTTAATAGGGACAAATCATTGGCTTTACCAAGTGAGACTTCACTAGACAAAGGGACTCACCATCTCAAAAGGTTTTCTTGAAATTGTGAATTACTACACACTTTACAATCATCTGACTCTATAAAATGCAGCATAATCGGCACACATTTTCCTAGAAGCCATTCTTAACTCAAAGGAAATCATGTTCTTTATATTGTGCAACAGCTCAAATGTTCCTAAAATATTTTCAACGTAAGCAATCATTTCATATGAACTGGACCTAGGTAGAATTGTTTTGTAATGCTATTATGTTGAGATGTTATTGACAGTTCTACATACTGTAATGAGGATTTTAAAATTAGGTATTCTCTGGCTCTATTTCTTTAAATACATAATAACTGCTTATGAATGTTTTATCTCTTAAAGGCATGTCCATTAGTCTTGCTAACAGTTGAAATAATTTAAGCATGTAATATTCACTGTTACCAGATGTGTTAGAATTAAATTTATCCCAAGTCCATATAAATAAGAAGCCACAAATACATATGATAAATGTCTATATACTCATAACATAGATTCCCATTTAAGTCTCAGTTTCATCACCACAAGATTCCCATCTCTAACTAGTAATAAAGAAATACTGAGCAAGTATATTGGAGATCTTTTGAAATGCATTGAAGAGCTGGCATGAAAAAAGGTGGTGTTTAGGTTTCTAAACAAAGTGGAAGCTGGAACTCCATCAGTGAAGGAAATACCAAAGCATGCTTTGGTCTTGAGGGCTCTATTAAGCCTGGAAGACTGAGCATCTGCCTTTATGCTTTTATGCAGAATGAGTGAGTCTATTGGGAGGCCCCCAGTAAATCTGGAGCACTTCAAAGGGATTCACTCTCAAGTGGAAGGAAGAAAAAACAAGTCTGATGTAGAGGAGAGTGAGGAAACATGCTTGAGTAAGCTAGAGTGCTGGGTAGAAGAGGCAAACCATTACCCTTTGAGTGTTAGAAGTAGCAGTGGGCCCTCACCCAGGTTCTGGTCCAAATACACTATCAACATGTTTGAGAAACTCCAAACAGAGTGCTTAATGATGCTAGCAGAGTCAAGGGGGAAGCAGATGCAAATTCTTTGTGAAGAAATGTGTCAATTCAGGTCTCAATTCCCAGGAGAAAGTAAGCATGTCATAGGAAAAAATGCAACCATGAATGAGACAGGGCAATAGAGCAGCCTGAAGGTGAACCACTGGTAGCAAAGACCCCCAAAGATACTAACATGGTCAGAGAATACAAAATAGTTCTTTCAATCTAATCTAAAAATGTAAATGAGAAATTTGAAAATATGAGTAGGGAAAACACAGATGAAGGCATGACCATATAGCTCAGAGGAAAAACGGAACTAGAAAATGGAATAATTTGAATGAAAAATGCAACGGATAAAGTGAAACCTGCCAGGGGTAAATCCAGAGAAATAAGTCAGATGCAGTCTACAGTCTAGAAAGACAAAGGAACTGAAAGCATTAAAAAAAAAAAAAAAAAAAAGGACTTGAGAAAATAATCAGAATTCTAGATATAAATAAAAGAGAAAATGGGAAGTGACAATTCTGAAGATACATTGGTTGACATTCAGAGTTGTTCAAAGATAAACATTCTCAGATTCTGGAAACTCAATAAATTCCAAATAAGATGAATAAAAAGAAATCCCATTTACAGATATGTCACAGTCAACACCAAAGGGAGGAGAAAAGTTTGCTAAAGCATCTGGAAACAAAACATTACCTACAAGCAACAAACACTGACCTAGGACTTACTCTTTGACAGCAAAAACAGATGCAAGAAGCCAGCATCTTCAATGGGCCAAGAGAAATAAACTGTCGGTCTAGAGTTCTCTTTACAAGAATGTCTTTCACAAATGAGTAAATTGTGTACATCTTCAGATTACCAAACTCAAATTTACCTTTACCAGACTTCAAATATATATATTTGAAATATATATATTTCATCCATCCATTCAAAAATTATTTGATCCCAAGTAGATGATCTGGGATGCAGGAAAGAGTGGTAATAGTGCCCTCCCTGGTGGTACAACAGGCTAAAGCACAGCACTGAGAAGCTAAAACCACTTCAGCTTAAGTTTGATCCCCGCCCCGGAGGTGACCCACATGGCGCGACAGACCTCTCCTGACCTACCTGCTGCTCTCCTCAGCAGTGTACTTTGTCAGTCGTCTTGTTCTGCTCCCCGCCCTGCTCTGTCTCTGGTGAACATCCTCTCACCGCCCCTGTAACCTCTGGCCTGTACCCCAGCTCTATAAGCATAATTTTTTTTATACAAGAGTGACAATAAATGCTAGCTAAATATATTTACATTTTATATTTGTATTGCAAATATCCAGCAAATATAAAAAAAAATACTTGTTGTAAAATGTGAACTGCAGACAACAGAGCCAAATTTATAGTGGAGAAGGATAGAGGCAAGCAGTGGGTAATATAGCATGTAAATTCGGTGGTAATAATCCAGTTAAGATATTCTAAGGCTAATGTTGTATGTGAAAGAAGAGAAAGTTATTCCCTTTGGAATGTGTTAAGTATTAATATTGATTTAGCATACCATGCAAACATGCTTCAGAAGTATAAATAAGGTTATTTATATATCCTAAATAAGGCTAAATTGTTGCCATTTTTTTTTTTGGAACTGCAAAATTGCATTTTTGTAAATCACTCAAAAGTTGCATGTCAATTATTTTGTTGCAGTATATTTGAAATATGTTTAGCTAAACATAAAGTAAATACACATCAAATATGAAAGTAATTTAATAAAGCACATCATCAAGAAGTACCAAAGAGCTAAAATTTCCTATAAACATAGAATCAAAACTTCAAAGTAGTATTAGACTCCAGTAGAGCTGGTTCTACATTGATTTCATCTATCTAGCAAAAATCATTTCCAAGGTGGATGAGTAAAAGTTGGCAATGTTAGTCAAGTACATTACAGCAACACAATTTAACTAGTTTACAATATGAGAAATGGCATATTTTGTACTCAAATGCTCAAACAGAGGGCAGTGACTTTCAAATATTCATCAACAAAGTTTTAACAGTGATGCGTACCTTTGTGACATGCAAGGAGCTGTGGAGCCAAGGGAAGGTACCCTACAGTGGAAGCTGACAGTTATCCTTAAAGATTAAAAAAAAAAAAAAAAAACAACTTTTTTATTGTGTCTTTGTTGTTATGTATATTATCTCACTGAGAATCTTCAAGAAAAGTGTTTACATAAGAAATCTGTAAGGTGAAAGAAAAAACTGCTTCCTATGCCTACACACTAGATCTGTGCTATTTGAGTGGAAGTTGAAATTTTGTGGTTCAGCTGGATTGAATTTTTAACATTTTTTACTAATTCCAGAAAGACATATTTGGGGAAAAGACTAGTAATGAGAACGACAAGGCTTTAAACTACACAAAGCAAGAATACTCAGAGATGGTAAGAAATAGTTTTTCAAGTTACTCTCTTCTTAGCCACCAACTTTAAGACATCACTCTTTGTCTTTACAGCAGAACAATTAAAGACTCGAATAAGATGAGATACAAATTATATCTTTTTAAATATAGAAAAACATCTCAACTAGAGTAACATTTCTAAAATTAGAATGCTCCTTGCCAGCATAGCATGTCTGAAGGGTTGTTGAAGATGTCGTCCCAAAGATCAGAGATGGCAAACATGAGCACGGCGCTGGCCTGAAAAATAAGACAAGCAGCTGCTGTCGTGGCTTTTGGAACATCAGGATGCCTCTCTTATCACTGACTAAATAATTTGGATTATTCAGCCAGGTAAATAATATGAGACTCAGCCACAGATAATATCTGGGTGTGAATATACATCACATATCTTCGTAAGTTATATAATGTGAAGAAAATGATAATTCAGACTTCAGCTCCACAGAGATTGCAAAATAACAGCAATGGTGATGACACATTCTATGGTTCAGTTATTCATACAACTTGGCAATAATCCAAATGCATATTAATAAATCTTATTTGGTAAATAATTCCCTTTAGTGTGTCCAAAGTTACACATACGATTGAACAATGAGGACCCAATCTATTGATTATGTGAGCAGTTCCCTGGAAAATAACCAGCAAGTCTACTGGGAATGCTGAAATTCCTTTCAAAGTAGTTTAATCTCTCCCCCCCCCCCACCCCCTTAGTTAGGAAACTAAGGAAGTTTATATACTCTCACCAAGTACTACTCAGCTAATAAGTGCTCCAGTGGGGGGAATGAATGACCCAATTCCCTCTCCCCTCCATGTTCTTTTACAGAGGGAGAACTACCCTGAACTGGTCTGGCCTCCGTCAGGACACAGGCTCTTCACATATTTCTCTCAGCTCTCAAGTTCTTCACTCCACAGAGTAGAAAACTGTAAGCCAGCACCTTGGTGAGTTTACCCTGTTCGGGGCATGTACATGCCTTGGGCTCAATCTGCCCTTCCCCCGATAATGAAGAGGGGGCCAGTTAGCAGAGATAAGGCTCTTAGCCTCAAACATAGAAATTCTGCTTCCTTCTTAACCCTCCCCCTTTACCTCCAGGGCCAGTCTCCTTGCCCTGATGATCAACTCTCAAATCAGTGCTCTCAATCAGGCCTTTCCCTCGGCCTTCAGTTGTCATTTTAAAAAGAAATTCTTACTAGGATGTCAGTTCAGATTATGACAATAGCTTCATAGTGGTTTCTCTAGCTCAGCGCTCTCTGTAAGAACTCTGGAGGCTGACTTATTTTTCCATTTCCTTGTTGATCATCTTATTTCTCAATTTAAAGTGCTACATCATATATAAATGACCTTTCTGCCTGTCAGGGTCCTCTACACCATGACATTCTTACCCTACCTACTTAGAAGCTTTCCCCTACATCTCTCTCTATTGTTTTAAGCTGTTCCCCAAGTCCTAGAAAATGCAATCTCTCCATTTTTATCTGCATAAATCATCCTTGTCTTAAAAGACATTATTTTCGACGCCATATAACTACATCCTACTCAGCATGTAAATGTCAGGTTTTTTGCTACATATTTCATGGTCTTTGAGAGAAGGGATTATGTTTAACTTGACCAAGATTTTTCACCAGCCTTCTATTATTGGCTAGGATGTAATTACATGTTAGAAATAAAAAGGAACTTAGAAACACCTCAGCCACCCTGGGAACCAGAAATTACCTAATTCAACTCTGCTGCTTTCCAGATAGGACTTAGACCCAGAGGCCGTAAGTGACTGGAACCTCAGAGCTAGTTATTTAATGAATAACCACTCAGCTAATTCATTATTAAAGCGGGCTGTTACACTGCAGTCTAGGTTGGGCTCTGCTCCTTAGAGTTGAATTTGCATGATTCAGACAGGAACCTTGTTGGTAATACAAGTTCCCTTCAAAGGTGTGGGGTGGGGCTTGAGCTTTCGCTTTAGACCTAGCACCCAAAGGACCACGTGTATAGCAAGGATTACAATTCTTTCCCAGACCACAGATCAGAAACGTGCTTCTTTTGTTTGTCACTGGGCCAAAGGGAAGAACCATACAGTATTTTACATTAAAATTAAAGAGTAGTAGTTCCTTTACTACTGGAGGAATTACCCCACACAAGCAAATAGAAAGTGACTCAGGCATACAGAAGGAAGTTCAGCCACTGGCAAGGTACTTAAATTATCCTAACTGCCTAATCCCTTTTCAAGACTAATTCTTACACAAAGGAACACAGGATTACCTGCAGCCCACCCTGCCTAGCCAGAAGCTGGAAAATAACACAAGTGCTAGGTGTTCTTGTTCCTTTGATGTTGGCCATTATTTGTTATTTGTTGTGCCTTTCTCCTGAAGGATAAAAGACCAAAATGGAGGGGCGGGAAATGAACTCACCCAACACTTTTTGTCTTTGTTGTTATTTAGCCATTTAAACAAATGGTCTTGGGCATAATAGATAAAACTAAGGATAAAATAGCACTTCTGGTTTTCTGAAGGCTTCCACATTTACATTACATCTCTAAACCCATACAAATCAGGGTATCCAGTATGCTCTCCAGATGCTTGTACTATAACAGTTAACTCGGGTGCAGAATCAGCAGCTTCAAGGTCATAAGTGGTTGTGCCCAGAGCAATTAATCAATTTGAGCTAAATGGTCAATGTGATTTGAAATTAGGAGCGCCTTTCGTTGTCAAGATAAGCAGTTCTGACTGTCCATTTGTGAACTCTTGAATTGTTGAGAGGTCATCTTATAAATAACAAGAAGTCAGTGTACTAAATTCTGTACCTGGCGTGGCGGTGTTCCCCTAACATGCACACATCACAACACAGCACTTCAAATCCTTTCACCAGTATCACCTTCTCCTGTAAATGGGGGTGAACCTGACCACCTCTTAGGACACTGTGAAGATGAATTGTGAGAATACCCGGTATGGTAAAAAAGGGATACATATAAATGGGATCAGGTTACATTCACTCACCTTGTGAATTTTTGCTTACAAGAAATAACTTGCCTTTAGTTCTTCAAGTATTATTTGCTAAAAAGTAGGCCTTTGTTCTCAATGCTGAACTATTTGGGAAGTGACTGGTGAACAGGCTGGGCCTGCTTAATTTTAAAAAATAATAGTAGCAATCATCCTTTGGTATTCTGGACTTGATACTGTATGGAGCAATTTGGTTCTGATAACCAGTCACCTCTTAGCCCTTAGTTTTTACCCATATAACTTTGTCCAGCTTTTAAAATAAAATGTAAAGGTATTTACTTTTAAAAAGCACTGTCCAGAGGGAAAGGGCCACCACTGTTGCTCTGGTTACCTAATTCACCCTTCTCATGCCCTTAGCTTCCCAATTTTCACCTTGAAGAGATAAACTAAGCTCAAGTAACTAACTCCTGGCATCACCTCCCTGCTTGCCTTTCTGTCCTTCATGCCACACAGCAGGACGTCTATGTCATGAGCTAATGACATTCAGAACAGCATCTCAAGAAAGCTTGGTACAAAAATGCAGGTTTCACTTTTAGGAGGAATATAGGCAAACCAAATAAAGGATCAGGGGAAAAAATGATAAAAAAACAAATTTAACAGGCACCTATAAATTAGACATTCTGCAGGGGAGCAAAAGGATCAAAACAAGGGAGGGAAGAACACAAGGAACTAAGGTGACTGATGTGTGTGTGTGTGTGTGTGTGTGTGTGTGTGTGTGTGTGTGTGTGAAGTAGTGGTGGAAATTTTACAGGGAGCACGCCTGAGAGGAGAAAGCATGCACTGTACAAAAATGAACAATGATGCCAAATATATATATTTTCAAATTAAAAATAAAACACAGATTCATTCTAGTTGAAATTGTGTTACTTGAGCTATGTTCTTCGGCATTCTGGAGGCCAGGCAATGTAGCATGACCTGTGCCAGCACACAGATTTTGAGTTCTAAACTACAAATCTAGAAATGAAATTTTGTAAGCTAGACTATAATAGGAAACTAGAGATCTTCGTTTGTTCAATGTACAAAGGCTTCAGGCAAATCTGTTTTTGCCCTGCTTGATACTATAGGTCTTTTTGTGTAGCAGGTGATTTCACTGCAGTGTTGACTAAAGTCGCTCTTACTGCTTCAACATTAGAAGTGTTAACCATTCCAGTAAGAAAGCAGATTCAGCTTTACTAGGTCTCTGTGCTAAACTTGGAAATCACGAGATGTCATGGATCAGAGGGCTCCCTTTGCTTTCATCACACTCACTATGCGAAGGCTGGTCCCTGAGGGAGCAGGCATTGTTACTTACAACAGACTGGTCCTATCTAATTAAAACAACAGCAGCTAAAACACAATAATAATCTTCCCTTGGGATTCTGAACTTGAGATTTTCTGGAACAGTTTGGCTCTGATGATGAATCACCTCTTTAGCCTGCAATTTTTACCCATATAACTTTGTGCAGCTTCTAAAATGAAACGTAAAAGAAATGCAGAACAATAAATCTGCCTATACTCTTGGAAATGGCAAATGACAAGTCCTCCTTCTCCTCCCGTGGCACCATCTTTAATTCTTGGAAATAATCAATTGGTATTTGTAAGTAGTGCTTGTTCTCAGTAATAGAATTCTACTGCTGCTAAATCTTTTTAAACGGTATTTTTAGTGCCTTTCTTTGAGCCTGTCATGGGAAACTGGCCCCATTTCCTGTTCTGCTGAGAGATGTGACAAGCATCATTTCATTTCTAATTCTTTGTCACCACATTTGAAATGAATACTTTTAATTAAACCAGTGGCCAAGCAAATATGTCACATCAGACTGTGAAACAATTTTGCTGATCTCAGCTTCCCAAGTTGGCAGAGTCTTTTGTTTTATACGGAGAATTTAATGCTTAGGGTGGTTTAATACACATACAGTTTCCCTTGGAAGAAAATACTTGGAATGTAAATATTTACTGGATTCTGAGTTTGATGACCTACAAAGCTTTGGAAGTAAAAGCACCAATCAATATTGTGTTTGAGCCTTTCTACTGTTCACTCTAGGTACTCCCAGGTGATGGATGATGATAAATCAAAGGTAAAGGGAGAAATAATTGAAAACTTCACTGAATCTGTTGCTGGAATTATTTCATGTACAATTTTCTAGAGGCAGGTTAGAGTTCTTGGAGGAATTTGTTCTTCCTTTATGGGTCTATGATTAGGACCAGAAGATTAGGTGATAAATTCTAGTTTTACTTTGGTTCAGAAAAGTCTTTCAAAGGTACTACCAGTTCAATGGCTAGAAACAACAAGGTGGATATCAGAAATCAGTGGAGCAAGGGCACATCCCTCAGACACCTCCCCATGCTGTGCAAAGCTGCTTGGTTATCCAGAGTCTAGTGATGAGTTATTTCACTTGTGCAGTGAGTGGAATTCATTTCATTTCCTCTTTGGTGTGCCTCTGGCAATGGTAAGTCCCACATCAAATCTACATAACACAAACTAAAGTATGTTTTAAATAGTCAATTCAAAAGCTTCGTAAGACTGCAGGTTTGTGAGATAACCAGGAGGGTTGGGGAAAGTAAGGAAGAGTTGAAGGAATGAAACAATGGTGGGAGTGAACACAATGGACTATGGTGAAGGACTATGGGTTATTACCTGATGCTGTCAGGATATTGACAAGGATGTAAAACAATGGTACTTCATTAAAAAGAGAGGGAGAGTGGCCCTCCCTGGTGGCGCAGTAGGTTAAAGCACAGCACTAAGAAGCTAAAGTCACTTCTTCATGAGTTCGATCCTGGTCTGCCCCGGAGGTGATCCACGTGGCACGGCAGACCTCTCCTGTACCGCCCGCTGCTCCCCTCAGCTTTGTACTTTGACAGTCTGCCTGTTCTGCTCCCCACTCTCTCTCTGGTGAATCCTCTTACTGCCCCTGCACCTCTGCTCTGTATCCCAACTCTGTATGATAAATAAATAAATCTTAAAAAAAAAAAAAAAAACAGAGGGAGAGAGAAATATGGAGAGAGAGAGATGCTAGACTACTCACTGGTCCCTCACAGTCTCCCCACACCTCCCATTACCCCCACCCCAGAATCTCCCTCTCAAATGTCCTACCTCCCTCTCATTCCCAATCCAAAATACTTAGACTATCATCCTGGCTGACTCAATAGTTAGGACTTCAATGTGAAAATGAGACATAGGAATAATTATCTAAGTTACATGAAAATTGTAATAAGGGTTCAACCTGATCTAATAAGCAGAGTAAATAGCAAGGGAAAACAGGAAGAGAATATGTGGGCAATTTGAGAGGTTTAAATACAAGTCCTTAAGTGGTTTATACTTTCGTGGGCCACACATCAGCTCAGCATTAATTGGAAGAGATGATTAGAAGCACTTAAGATTCTATCTAATCAAGCTCAGCACTGCTCTCTCTTTTAAATAACCTATGGCCTTCACTCCAGATAAAGATGAACCTTTGACCCAGCTATTCCACTCCTAGGTATCTATTTAAAGAACACTAAAACACTAATTTCACAGGAAACCTGAACTCCTATGCTTATCACAACACTATTTACAGTAGCCAAGACATGGAAACAAACTAAATATACCAGAACAAATGAACAGATCAAAAAGATGGGGTGTACATACATGGTGGAATATTACTCAGCAATCAAAATGGAGAAACTCAGGCCATTTGTGGCAACAGGAATGGAGCTGGAAGGGATTATGCTAAGCAAAAATATATCAGAAGGAAAAGGATAAATATTTCATGGTTTCACTTACACACAGAATGTAGAGAAATCAAACAAAGTGTCAGGAAGAAGATAAAACTTGCAGGCTGATCATAGTTCTGAGGCACATGGGAGAGCCAGGGATGGGAGGCCAAGACAGAGGAGGGAAGAGCACAAAGGACTGGTACTGATTCACTATGGTGGTGAGAGCCATATGGGGATACCACTTGAGGGGAAAATGTCAAACATTATCCAAAAATCAACCAAGATGTAAGAAAACAAATTGGTTACTAAAAACCAAGTGATGCATCTTTGAGGCAGAACCCAGAGTCTGAATAGCAATTGCCAGCTTAAAGGCTCTTAAATGCAATTTTAAAAAGTTTCCTGGGACACAGACTAGTGGGACAAAGGTTAGACTGCAGCTTAGTTTTTCTGTATCTTCTTACTTGGTCCCCATGTTCTAAGTTTTACAAAACATCTGGATGAAATGCCAGGTCTCCAAGAGTCCAGCGATGCCTTCTGGGGGGTGTGCAATTTGGTAGGCTGTGACTCAGTATAGAGAGGCAACGGGAGTGAGAATCCATCACTCACTGTCAGTTTTGAATGTCTTCTTTCTGTGTCACAATTTCCCCGTCAAGTTGAAAAATGCTGGTTTCATTGTTCTTTCACAGGAACTTGTCAAGCCTGGGAAGTGAGAACTGCATCCCACAAAGTCCTTAGGAGGACTCAGAAAAAGGACCTATTCACCTGGGATATACCTTAACAAAGAACTCTTCCTGCTCACAGCTTCTGAGTTTAACTCTCTTAGACGACAGTGATTTTAAAATCCCACCATAAAGTTTTCAGAACCCTTATAAAAAACTAGGAACATAATAAGTAGCTTCAAATATAGCCTGTGCCTGGTATACATGACAGAGAAGAAACAACTGACCCCGGGGAGTCCTGAGGAGCCCTGAATTGAGAAACATCAGTTGCTACATAATTGAGGGAATTGGGACTCTCAGAAAATAATTTACCTTCCTGAGCTCCAAGTGTCTCATCTATAAAACAGGCAGAGGGGTTGGGATTACTTAGTAATTTCTAAGCTTGGCTCACCAGTAGAATAACTTGGGTAGCTTACAGTTGGAAGGATGCCCAAGTTGCCTAGACCAATAAAATAGATGCCCTGGACAAGGGTATTAGTAGTTCCACAGGTTATTCTGAGCCTCCACACTGAGGGCCATTGCAATCCACCCTCATGCATCTTTGGGGCCAAATTTGTATGATATCATTCTGCACTGCCCATGTGGTAACAGGACAAACACTGACCCTGAAGACAGATTGTGCACAGCCCATGTTTTAATAATGGTTTTCCTTCCTTTAACTCCTTTCTTCCAAAGTCTGGAAGATTCTGCCTCATATTATGTCCAGGCTGCTTTGACATTTCCAAGACCCAAGTGGTTCATCTGACACTGTCTTGAAGAGAAAAAGTTAATGCTTTATCTCATTAAAGAAAAAGTGACAAAGTGACTCTTCCCTCGAAATATTTTTGACAGCTTTGTTAAAACTCATTTCAATTTTCGAACGTTCTTGTCAGAAGCAGGGGACTAAACACATTAATTGAATTCACCTATTGTCTTTCAATCTTGGCAAATAATTAAACATGCCTACCTAATCTAAGGATATGGGACCACTCTTGGGGCACAGGGTGAGAAACCTACCTGCCTCTAGTCTTTCTTTCTACTGTTAAATATGTAATAAATGTATATTGTAAATTTGCTGTGTGTGGGCAAATTAACTTTCCTGGCCCTCAGTATGTATAATAATACTATCATAATCATGAGATGAGAACATGTATGAAAATGTATGGTACTGTGCTGGGCACATGGTTAAATGTTTAGGACATTTTAGTTGTTGTATTGCTAACAGTTATTATTTGCTACCGACTATGAGAGAAATTGCAAAAGTCTTTTAATGAATAATGGAAAGGACACACATTCTAATAAAATCATCTGCTGTTTCAGTCAGGACCTCTCAAATTCATGAGAAAGTTCTAGAAGGGGAAAAGTCTCAGGTAAAGGAAAATTGTATATGCAAAGGGATCTTGGCTTTGTCCATCATGAAAGGCACATGCGCCCCACCCACAGCAGCTGTCTCATTGTGAGTTGTTGTCCAGTGAATAAAACAGAGGCCCCCAGGGAACAGCAACCACTTGTGCTCTGCTGGGAGGAGTGGAGGCAGGAGACTGACAGTGTGGAAGTCCAAATGTAAACTTTACAACTGCAGTCTCCTGCAGTGACTGTCACTAAGGCTGCCTTTAAAAAAACTCATGGAGGCCCTCCCTGGTGGCGCAGCGGGTTAAAGCACTGCACTAAGAAGCCAAAGCCACCTCCTCATGAGTTCGATCCCCGCCTGCCCCGGAGGTGACCACATGGTGTGGCAGACCTCTCCTCACCCGCCCGCTGCTCCCCTCAGCAGTGTACTTCGTTGATCTGCCTGTTCTGCTCCCCACTCTGTCTCTGGTGAAGCCTCTCACCGCCCCTGAGCCTCTGACCTGTACCCCAGTTCTGTATGTACAAATAAATCTTTAAAAAAAAAAAAAAAACTCATGGAGTAGTAGATGGACAGCTTATTCAACCTGGTACTCCTTTGGAAATGTTCTAACATATTTTTGGATGGTTCAGAAATAAAGGAAGTGGCTTCACTGCACCATTATGATATATTCGTGATGTATTTAGCACATATTCATATATGTTACATGCTCATAAATATATCGAGCAGTAGCTGTACACCAGGTGATTTTGTATTCCCTTTGATTCTCATAGACATCCCATATGCCCATCATACCTGTGTTATAGAAAAGAAAACTTGAGGCTCTGCTAGACTGACTGACTGGCCCGAGATTTTCTAGCTAGACAATGAGAGAGTGAGGGTTCGGGTCCAATTCAATCTGACTTCAAGATCATGCAGCTTATTGTGACTGATCATCAAGGCGCACTTCTAGCCATCATAAATGGAGTTTTGTGGGAACAGTAACATGGCAAGCACTTGTTAGCTTTGGGAACTAAGTTCCCAATATATTGACTCATTCATACTTTGCCATAGTTCTGTGAAGCAGGTATTATATGCCCATTTTGCAGATGAGGAAACGGAGGCCTTGGGGAATTAAGTAAACCAGACTAAACCGTCTAGCCAGTGACAGGCCAGTTTACACACTGGGAAACATGGCTTCAGATTCTGTGCTCAGTCAGGGGGTGAAAGAATTAGAACTTCTGTAATCAAGTGTCAATTGAAGAAGTGCAAATTGACTTTCTAAAAGAGCCTCCCAAAATGAATGCATCTGAATAGTTGTCCTTCAAAATATTAATTCAAGTCTTTTAAAAAATTTTCAGAATCCGAAACAAATAGTAATGGTAGTAGTAACAATGGCAGTTAAATTTAATTTTATATCTACTATATGCCCAACATCGTGCCACATGCTTTAATATGCCACGTTCATGAAAGCTACTGCCGCTGGTATTACTATTACTAAACAACATGATTACTAAACCTCAGATAATTTAAGTAATTTTTCCCAAGTCACACAGCAAAGCTAATGGTTTTGGAGTAAAGAGCTTCTCTGCATAGATAATCTACACTCTCCACTGTCAAACTAGAACTCCATTCTTCAAAAAATATTAGTGGGAGAAAACTTGATCTTCTGAGAATAGTTTCTATTTTTAAAAACTGGCAGAAGTCATTTGTGACCAAGTCTTAAACTATTTGAATTTCGGGTATCTGAACTTAATTTTGATCAAAAACATAAGATGAGAATGTAGACTCTTTTCCTTGTAATCTATAAATTCCTGAAATGGGTCTTCCAGACACTTTTTGGACACTGGTGACATCATGGCAGTTAAGAGTCCCCTGGGGGATGACTTTAGAGGGATCCTCTGACTTCTGAGTAAATTCATGCTCCATATCCACCAGCTGAGGCCTGTCAACAATGGAAATGATGACCCAGCGCCTGAAGCACTTTTCTTACAGGGAGCAGATGCATGACTTTTAATTAATGCACAGGTTTCAGAGCAACCTTGTGTCTGAGAATAATCCCATACTGTGAATTAGGAATATGCTGAGTTGGGGACCCTTAATCTTGTGTAGATTAATACACCTCTAAGTGCAAGAGAAAGCTACCTAGTCTCAAATTGGCCATATTCCCTGAGCCTGTTGGCAGTTAGAGTTATACATACCATCTTCTTTCCAATATGTAGCTCAAAATTGGTTTTAATATATAGCTCAGAGATAATTTTCTTAGGAAAGAAGGGTGAGACTAGCTCACTCAGCCATTCTATAAAATAACTGCTGTGAGGGAAGGGGGAGAAAGAGAAGGGGGCAGAAAAAGGAGAGAGGTGGCTGCATGGCACATTTTTAGACTGTAACTGGTGAGAAGTGACTTCACTTGCATTTTGCAATGTGCTTCTCTAAGCAAAATTTCCTCTCCAAACTCAGGAAACTCTGTGGCATGCCTGAGAATAGCCACCTCCAGCTGCTCCACCCTCAACTAACTCACCCTTTTAACAGTTAGAAGTGAGCTGGTTGGAATACAGCATTGCTAGAATTTCCATAAACACATGGTATGCTTTTTTCCTGGAAAAAAAATCTGTCAGCCGAATATGGAGAGGTCCATGATGAAAGCTGAAATTTAGAAGCTATAATACTTCAAAGTAAAATTTGTCTATTTCCTCAAGTCTCCTTTCCCAAAAAATGCTTTTCATATGGAGCCCTATATTTACAACATTATTGAACACAGCTTCTTGGAGAAAAAGCACTCAGTGGGGATGCCAAGATCTCTGTTAGAACAGCAAAGGAAATAGTCTGGGAGGAACATTTCTACCTTGAATTGAGAAAAATGCTATTTTCTGACAGAACAGAAAAGAGTGCTAAATGTATTTTTTTTTAAACAATGGAGTTAACAAAATCTATCTTAATGGATCAGTCCCAAAATTAATACAATAATCAGCAGATAACCACCAAAGCTATTTGTTGTTATTAGTAACAGTAGTCACACTGTCCGATCTCATACTAATTGTTTGAACCATCTGAGGAGGAAGGTTTTCTCGCTTGCATTTGATAGGGGACACACAGAGACACACACACAGGTGCCAAATAATTCAAGCAAGTCACCAGGGAAGCAGATGTGGGGTGGTGTTAGCCTGCAGCTCGTCACCACTGCTCTGCAGGACTTGGCGCTAGCACCCAAGAAAGAAGCGACCAGAGAAAGGCTCTTTGATTACCATGGCTTTGTTGGAATGGCCGCCTCCTTGGAACTCGATGGTCCCAAAAGCATCTGTGGGGCTGAGCTGAGTGTGCTTGCTGATGGACCACTTCTCAGACTGGATGTCATTTCGGGATAGGCGGCTCTCATTTTTCTCATTCTGAAGAACGGAGATACTGGGAGTGAGGCCGACATGCTGGCCTATGAGACGCCCACAGCAACACCTATAACGTGAGATTTGAAGTGAACCTTGTGTTAACTGTTGGCAGATGCACATCCACGGCCACCCATCCACCATCCACATGCCCTCATGACCTAGTTAGTCAGTTCTCAGGGATTCTACAATGTGTTTGTATCAGGCAAACAGTTCAGCACTCGCCAGACAAGCCTATCTCTTCCTTTCTACCTTCCTCATTTTCTGTGACCAACTCAGGATGCCGAGTGCCTCCTGCCCCATCCTACTTTCTCCTTCAGCTCCCGCCATATTGTCCAGTAACCCATGAACAAAGCCCTCTAGAGCTTTCTATTTCTTCCCCCTCCCATCTATCAAATCTTGCATAACCCATCTATCAAATCTTGCACGGTGAATTGAACAGCTGAAAGGGGAGAATTCTTACACGCACATTTAAATCAGGAGTCTCATTCCTATGTGATGTGACACACAACCCAACTTGTCTTTTCCCAATTTACATTCATTGTCAGCTAACCAATTCTAAGAATAAAAATCTGCAGGCTTAAGTGTTCTTGAGGAAACAATGAAAATCATTATTCATGAGATAATCTGGAAAATTAAAATTCACTCCTGATGTCAAGAAAATGTCCTTCATACTTTACTATTGTTACTAATAAGACTGATCCATAGTAATCATTCATTAAATACAACAATGCAGTATCCATTTGAAGGATTTAAATAGTGTAGATCTGAAGGTCAGATAATTGGCTCTAGGTTACACAGCCAGTCTCTATGACTCCACAGTTTATATATTAAACTGCATTATGTTGCCTTTTCATAAAGGCATTTCCAGACACTCATATCCTGTTGATCTTAATTAGAATACTACAAATGTGGTTGGATAGGAACTGAAGTTCTTCAATTTCATTAATAATCTGTTAATCTGTTAGGAGTTTTATTTAAAGATCTCCTTTTCCATGAGAGTACAGCATGTGGGTACAAAGTAAGCATTTTGATGAAATGGGAAAACCGATAACCATACATAAAAATACATATTACCCATTTTTATAGGGAATGATTAATTCCTTCCCTAATGGCATATCTATTACTCTGTACTGGCTCTTAGAGAATTAAAGGTACATGGTGCATGTTACATGTTGCATACACACCAGATAGTACAAAGATGTCCAGCAATTATAAAAAAGTGATCTTTAATTGACATCGGTCCTCTTGCAAAGGATAGTGTTTACCGTAGTCATTTTACACCTGTAATTGCTACTTTATGTCCTGGGTACATTATAGAGACAGCAAGATTACCTATGGGGGTCTTTGGTGCTGGGTATGATGTGCACACATTCTCTTTTATAAAATGCTCTTTCTATCCAGGATTTCTGAGCCTGAAAAAAAAAAACAGTGAAATAACCTTTTAAGTATTTTTGACTAGAAAGCAAATTTTCATAATCACATAATGGACTGATATCTTAGAAACTATAGTTACTTCAAACATAAATATTGCATATAATAAAATTTATCCCTCCCAAATTGGGTTATTTAACATCCTAGTATTGAAAGTTAAAGGAAATGATCATAACATAAAACTGCTAGTGATGGAGTCATGTAAATTCATAGTGATTTAGAATGCTAGAAAGATTGCTATTTACAAGGAAAAGGAAAGACAGAGAACAATGTTTATAATCTTACAGATAATAGACATTCAGTGGTGGGATGAAATAGATCAAAATATAGTTTTTAATGAATGACACTTCTATTAGATTTTTCTGGGAGAAGGAAGACAAATGGTGAGGGAATTAGAAACTCAAAAGTCCTAATCCATCACTATACTTCTAAAATCCAAATTAGCAGTACTTAAATAGAGGGGGAAAAGAGGAAATGGAAACATAATGAAGGTGAATCTTCAGCACACTGCAGAGTTTCACAAGTACTGATCTTGGAGGAAAATTACCACTTTTTAAAATACATCACACATACTTCTAAGCAATGTAAATTCAGTTTCTTAGACTGGGCATTGTTGCAAATATCCATCCAGAAGACCTGCCTCTGAGATTGGGTCCACAGAAAGGAAAGGGCCGTTTTAAAAACCAAACCATCTTTTTCCAAGGCAGTGTCCATCCTGTACCCTTTTAGTCTGTTCTGTACCCACATTTGAAGTAGGGAGGGGCATTCCATGAAATCTAGTAAGCTTCTCAGAGAATTCTTTCTCAAAGCATTAAGACAAGCCGCAATGTTATTTCTATGTGGAACCATCTTCTAACATGGCATCAGTACATGTCTTTGACCAAGATACTACCTTGGCCTATTCCACGGACCAGCATTAACTGTTACAAGTCCCCATTTGCTAGTGGTAACTGTAATTGACGCTGTCTCTGCCAAGACAGGTATCTGTCCAGATATGTGGCTGGCCTCTAAACCCTTCATCTCATACTTTCTTCCTCTCAGGATGGAAGAACCATGCAGGTGTGTGGTACAGAGGTATTGCTGTCCAATACTCATGACAACACACATTTTTTTAAATGAAATTTATTAAATTTACTTATCTATTTTCTTACATCGTTGTTCCTTTGTGGACATTAGTGGACTTCTCCCATCATATATAGCCCCTAAAGCCCCTAGTAGTTCTCCCATCATTATAGCACCTGTGATCCATCTCCACAGTCCCTTGTGCTCTTCCCTCTTTTGTTTTGATCTCTCTTCCTCCCTTCCCCTGCTGTATTCCTCATATCCATGATCATTTTGCAAGTTTTATCTTTTTTTCCTGACCCTTTGTTTTGTTCCTCTATATTCTACATGTAAGTGAAATCATGCAGTATTCATCTTTTTCCTTCTGATTTATTTTGCTTAGCATAATCCCCTCTAGTTTCATCCCTGTTGTCACAAATGGCGTGAATTTCTTTTTTGATCGCTGAGTAGTATTCCACCCATCTGTTCTGGGGAATTTAGGTTGTTTCCATGTCTTGGCTATTGCAAATAGTGCTGCCATACACACAGAAGTGCCATTCTCTTTCTGAATTAGTGTTTCTGTAAATGCACATTTTAAAAGTGGCCACATGAGGGAGGCTGGAGAGCTATGAAGGAGCTGGGTCCTGCATCCATGGTCACTATTGGGCTGCATAATTTCCGAGTGCTTGTGCCTTGTCTGCGTGAGAAGGAGCACATACCCTGCCTCTGAGATTCTTGAGTGCAGGTGACCGAGTGCATAAGCCACAGAAGTAACGTGCAGTTCTGTTTGTCAGCTAGACATGAGAAAGGCCCCAGTGTCTATGATCAAAGCGTTTTCTACTCAAATATATAGGAGAGGCTAGTGGCTACATCTTTGTAACAGAAATGAGCTTAGTAGCACAGATAACCAGCCCTTATCTTTGTAAAAGACCTGTGAGTTAAACTATTCATATGCTATGATTTCCTCTAGACACTGAATTCTTTCATTGATAACATCTCTTGGCACAAAGCTGGTAAAAATATTCCTTACTGGACATTTGAAACTAACTTTCCCTATACCTTGGGGAGCATAAGAGTGAGAGGCACTTTCCTTTTCTTTTTTGTGGCCCACTTTGGCTCACATTCAGAAGGCTCTTTTGCGGGGAGCATCTGGGAAGTCCAGCGAATGCTGCCTATAGCTGCTGAGAGAAAGCAGGAGTAGTGGTATCGTGCACAGAGACGGAGGTTTGAAGTTAGAGTAAGTGTGTGAGTGGGGGCTGTGCAGTGTGAACAACGTCAAAAAACAGCCTTGATTTTCAATTTTCCTCATCTAGAAAATGGGCACAACAATAGCCACCATCCAGAGTTGTTATCATTCTAATCTGGGTACTAGACTTTCCCTCCAGGATGAGTGACCAGTCCTGGGCTGGTTGGTAACTGGTCTGGCATTAACCCTTCAGATGAAGGCGCAGATGAGAGTGCTGGAAAATTGCTGTGGCAGATTGATCTCATTTTGCTTTTGGGAGGATACATTCTAGAAGTCTGGTTGGGCACTAAGAAGTTATTTAGAAAAGTTATTTAACTTCCCTGAACCTTCTTCTATAGGGACAATCAGAACAACTTTAAAGAGTTGTATCAATCAAAGCAGGTGACTCAAGGAAAACATATGGCACTTAGCAGGGGCCCTCTGGGTGGCAACTGTGCCTCACCTTTATAAAGCGTGCACCCACCAGGGCCCTCCCTGGTGGTGTAGCGGGTTAAAGCACAGCTCTAAGAAGCTAAAGCCACTTCAGCATGAGTTCGATTCCTGCCCACCCTGGAGGTGACCACATGGCGTGGCAGACCTCTCCTGACCCGCCCGCTGCTCCCCTCAGCACTGTACTTCATCAATTTGCCTGTTCTGCTCCCCACTCTGTCTCTGGTGAATCCTCTCACTGCCCCTGCACCTCTGGCCTGTACCCCAGTTCTGTATGCATAAATAAAATCTTAAATTAAAAAAAAAAAAGCTCACCAAGTGCCTGGAAAGTACCTATCTGTATTATAGTTGTGGATCCTCATAGCACACTGTGAGGGAACACTGCTACTATGTACATTTTACCAATGAAGACACTGAAGCAGAGAGATGCAGCAAAGAACTTTTAAAGTCAGAGTTTGCACTTGAGCACCCTGACCCGAGTTCGCACTCTTCTCCACTGCTGAACTGCCTCCTCAATTTAGAAATTGTGATTAAAAGCAGCTGATGTGGGTGTCACCTAGGCATGCCTGGGTGTGCCCTGGTATTTGGACAGCGTCGACTTCCACAGGCAAGTCCCAGGGGATTCAGTCTTGTGTCATTCCCCTCCCATTTCCTCCTGGCAGTCCTCACAAGTGGCAAAATGAACACTTTGTTCTTCTTCTCTTCTTGGGAAAAAGAACTGGGATGGGCCATTAGAAAGGCATCACAATAGCAGAAAAAAGTCCAAGAAGGTGGGGCCACTAGGGTGGCTATAAAAATATATATACAATCCCAGCAGGACTCCTAACTTGAGCCTGGGGGAGACAGTCTAATGCCCGGTGGATTAGACTTCTCCAGGCATCTCACTGTTTCTCTTGCTCATGGATCCCAGTTTACCTGAAGTCTCTGAAAGTTGCAATCAGATGGTGTGTTGTAAGAGTTACTCTCTATCGATGCCAAACTTCTTTGTTAGTCTTTAAGTTCCAAGAATTTGATTTTTATAGTTTAACAACTTAATTTCCTTCTCAAAGATGAGAGGTGACCTCATTGTTATTGAAGGACTTGAAGACAGCTTTTTACATTTTTTTTTTTAGTAGATTAACCATTCCACTGGCTACTGCACAGAAATTAGATGGAAAAAAGAAACAATGTAGTCTTTTCCACCATCCATAGTGAATTGAATTCTCTCTCTTTTTAAAAGAACAGTATAATACAAATAGAAAGTATATAGAAAACATGAATTAGGAATTCTACAAAATATCATAATTTGCTCTTTTGTGGATTTTGCTTTCTTGCACTTTTATTCAGGTCTTCAGTGTGGATAGATATTAGATTTTAAAAATTACTCTCTTGGAGAGGGTATAATGTATAATGTATGATCTTGATTTAACTTGTTCCCTAAGCTAATTCCTTTTTCTTTTGATCAAAGGCTTTGAACCATTCTATGCAAAGTTTTATACTTGCCTTCAACTGCAACTAAACTCGGTCAGAATGGCTATCCTCTTTGTTAGAAAGCATGAAGTAGTCTTGGCATGCCATGTTTGTTGCTGACCCTCTCATTCTGTTCTAATGCAAAACTTCAAGGGAAGTTTTCATGTGTCCTAAAATCTTTTCTTTTAAAAATTGCTTTGGAAGTTTCGTGCACTCTTAGAAAAGTTGGCCTCTACCATTCCTTAGAAAACCACTTCTATACATTGTTTTCCAAAAGTAGAACGGTCACATCACCATGACTGCGTTGGTGCAGGACTATTTCTTCCTTGTCTTTCCGCATTATCAGCCATGTGTGATGTGCAATAGGGAGGTGTTTTTCAAAGGCTAATAATTAAAGGACGTCTCATTCAAAACAAAAATGAGGCCATTCACATTGTAAACAAAATGTAATGTGTAATGATTTTCCCTGAAGAGTCAAGTCAAACGGACAGTCACTAGAGCATCAAGATGATAGAAACAACAAAATAGTTGTAAATAGCACAGTAAAAACTCTGACGCTGAAGTCATTTCATTTAAGCAGGTTTCAACTCCTTTTCCCAAAGGCTCTGCTACAATTCTGAGACCCCAAAATAATTTTTAAGCTTCTCTGCTCACCAGCTCCAGAATCAAGAACTTCTCTGGGTAGGAGTGCTATAAAAGGGCATCTATCATATATGTATTAAATCTGACACCGAAAGTCTTAGAAAGTCCCACCACAACCTACCTTTTAAGCAGACCAACTGAACGAAGAACAACAACCCAGACCAATACTCACCAGCTCAGAAGGGTCCATAACTACAGAAACAAATTACCAGCTACTTTCACTTTGTTCTGTATTTTGACACTGATGCTTCAACCGCACAGCCTGTCACAGTCAGAACAAAACAGCAAAGACCCAAAAGGACCACCTCTATTTCATTTTTGCCTTTTTCTTTTCCTCCCCACCTCCCCAGGTATTCCTTTAAGTCTTCCCTTGGGTCCCCAAGTCCACTATTGTGAGTGGAACAAGAGGCAAGTGAGTGAAAATCATTTTACCTGAGCACTGACTGGGAGGTGACACAGGCAGTCCCACGAGCAGCAACTGTTGCTTTCATTTCGCTGTGGCTGGGACTGGTCATCCCATTAATAATGCTCTTATGACCGCCCACTGGAAAAAATGTCACTAGCCCGGCTCTTCCCCCAGAGACGTTTCAAGTAAGCAATGAACTTGGGCAGATTAGCCCCTTGGAATGTGCTGCTGTGGGATTAGCCTCACTAAGAATCCCTTGGACATTCCCTCGCAGCTCTCAAACACTGCTTGATTTGAACATCTAATCTGACGCCAGAAGAAAAACAAATCCCCGGAGAGATCGGATTTAACTGGCACAAGTCCTGACAGGTTCTCCCCCCCTCTTCTTTTTCCATTTTCAGAAAGAAGGCTTGTGAAAGTGTGATAAGGTGTTCTGAGTTCTGCAAAGTTCAGCTTTGGAAAGCAAATCCTTCTAAAGAAACAGTGTATTAATGCTCCCAGTGGTTGGAACACACAGGGGCATTGTTCATCCCTCCCCGAAGAATGGAATGATAGCATTGCTTTAAAGAGGAACTGCTAGAAACTCTGGCTGTTTCAAAAGGATAGCCTGGCCCCTGAACACGAGCCCAAGGAGAAGCAAGCTGAAATGTGCCAGTGATCTTCCACAACTTCTAAAGTGTCAAGAAATAACAAATTCTTGACTGACCACACTTTCCATTCGGTAGCCCCCTCCACCAGCTGCACATGTGTGATCAAAAATTTACACTCCCCAATTTCCCTCTTTAAAAAAAAAAAAAAAAAGACACTGTTCTGTGTTTTTCTGGGTGACCCAACTGAGAAGAGCTGTCTCTTTCAAAAATCATCCAAGACCCAATTCCTCAGATAATGTTTGTTCTTCACTAAAAGTAAACTAAATTGAGAGAGAAAAGGCTCATTTTTCAAGACACAAACGCTTTTTTAGAACGTGAATATGTAAACACTTAGTCTTCAAAGACTCCTGCCTCTTCCTGCAAATCACTGAGAGGTGCTGGGGTTGATCAACCCATGGGCAATATATCCACAAAGGTTGCTTTGACCCTCATTTTTCCATCATCTCTCCTGGTGCCTAGTATGTGTCATCTGGACATTCCCTGGGAGTCACAGTGTGAAGTGACTTATGTCAAACTTGGATTAGACAACCCTTATCTCCTCTTTTCCTCTCTGCTATCTCCAAGAAGGAAGGATCTCCTTTAAACTACCACATCTTGTGGTCTCTCACTTAAGTAAGGTTTCCCCAGACACACAAGGCACAATAAACTGCTGGGTGGTTTCCACCTTTGGACTGAGGAAACATGGCAAGCAAGACCCGAGTGGAACATTGCACTAAGATTTGGCATTAACACACCATGGAGAAATCCCTTCATCTGTCTTTAGCAGCTGGCCACAGAACAGAAAAGAGTGATGGGCTTCCTTCTATGCAGCTGTAACTTTTCTAAGCATGACTTCCAAGGGGATATCAGGGATGTGAGCACACAAAGATGTTCACTGTGGCATTAATTATAATACAGAACAATGGCAAACAAGAGTCCATACACAGGAAGCTAATTAAGCTGGTGCATGCTGTTTGATGATCAAGTTTCAAAAGACTATTCGATTACATAGTGACCTGAAAGCTTCACGCTGCTATGTGAGAAAAGCAGGATGTGAAATGTAAGAATTGTGTATTTAAATATAGAGATGATAAGATAAATGTAGAGATGATAAGGTGGGGTATACTGAAGTGGAACTGACTTATTGTTATTCTTTGTGATTTTTATATATTTCAAAGTTGTCTTCTGTGGCCATATATCTGCATTCAGAAACATGTTTTGTGTGGCCACAGATTTCCCGATACTCTTTTTTTTTTTTTTTAAAGATTTATTTATTTGTGCATACAGAACTGGGGTACAGGCCAGAGGCTCAGGGGCGGTGAGAGGCTTCACCAGAGACAGAGCGGGGAATAGAACAGGCAGATCGAGGAAGTACACTGCTGAGGGGAGCAGCGGGCGGGCCAGGAGAGGTCTGCCGCGCCATGTGGTCACCTCCGGGGCAGGCGGGGATCGAACTCATGCGGAGGCGGCCTCAGCTTCTCAATGCTGTGCTTTAACCCGCTGCGCCACCAGGGAGGGCCCCGATACTCTTTTTTTTTGAAACTCTTAGGTTCTGCCCTATAGAAACAGGAAGTGTTTGGAGAAGGACTATTCAAATATGTTAGTTAAGATGGCTTCAGTTAAGAGAAAGAGCTGAATGGCAACTGTTTGGAAATGTAAGTTCTATACTGAACAGGATGAGTTCTCCAGGGTTCAAAGGAAAGAAGTGGGGGAGAAAAGGGAAAAAAGAAAAAAGAGAAGAGAAAGCAGTGGAGGAAGAGAATAGTACAATGTCTGTGAGACTAAATAGATGGGCTATAGATCATTTTTCCAAATAAAAGCTAGCCACCAGCACTACAAGCGTTTTGTTTAAGTGAAAGGGGAGACCACAGGGAGTGTCAGCACTGCAGTGGTTTCCTACCAGGTTGCAGATGATCTTCAGGACTTTTGATTTGAGGAGGTAATTAGTTCTGAAGAGACTTGTAGCTCTCGGCCACACTGTCCATATGGATGTTTTCAAAATCATTTGCATCACCCAACAATGTAGCTCCCGACAGGATCTATTACTAGCCTGTTTCAGAGGTAGTTTAGAGAGGATATAATTTGAATACCTACAAGAGGAAACCATAAGTGTAATATGAACCGTGGTTTTCCTCTCCCTTCTTTATGTAGGGGTAGATTACTTTACACTCCCAAGTCATCATTAAAGACAAATCACACGTCAAATATACTATAAAGTTTTCACTGGTGCATTGCTCAATTTTAATACATGTACATGACTTTCTACAAGTAGTAATTACACCTTGACATGGGAAATGCATCTTTCATCATTATAAAGATGTCCCAAGCATTTATTTTTGCTGTTAATATCCACATTTGATAACAAAAAGAGCATGATACAGAGTTGGTTTCAGCCAACATTTTCTACAAAGGGCCAGAGAGTAAATAATTTAGGCTTCCAGGGGGATGCCATTGCCAGTCTCCATTGCCACCATCAACTATGCTGTGGCAGCACTCAGGCTGCAGAGGCAAAGTGATCCCAGTAAAACAGGGGAAGAGGCTGGGATGAACTAGAATTGGTGTGTACTGGTCAACCCCTGGCCTAAAAAAGGAGGCTGTGTCTGACATGGGGAGGGAATATTGGTCCTAAGAACCAAGTTTTCATGCTCCCATCATTACTAATGCCTGTTTGCTCAAGGACATCAGGCAAGTTCTCTCCCAGGGGCCTTTGCTCCCACTGTTCCCTCTACTTGCACACCCCATTCTCAGCTGTCCCAGCACCGGGCTCTTCAACACACTGGACAACTGAAGCAACTTCCTCAGCCCACCAACCTATCCAAGGCCCACTCAGGCCACTCTCTATTCCTTTACTCTTCCATCTTAGTCCTTCTTTATCTGGTATCATGTTTGTATATGTTTGTTTTTGTCTGTGTCCATCACTAGTATGTAAGTCCTTGAGGGCAGTGGTTTTGTTTTGTTACTGCTGTCACCCAGCACCTAAAAGTGTGTTTGGCTCATGGTAGTAACAGGGAACTCAGGCACATCATTTGATTTACTTGCACAGCAATTCAGGATGGTAATATGATGGCATCAGATGGACCCATATTCCCTAACAGGGAATTTCCGGGTGACATGAGAGGGCCATTTTTTTAATAGATGGATTTATATTAATATTTACTATGCAAGCAGTGGCTAAACCCACAATTTAACAAACATTTCTCCCTGCGGAAATACATTGTCCTGTTTGGATTTGTGGGAAAAGTACATCAAAAATGTTAAATTCACTTAAGTAGAAATGATTTGTAGAAAAGAGAAAAATCACGATGGCATCATAAAAGTAGCAAAAGTGTGGAGAACACAGGACCAGTCCCTCTTAAATATCCCTTAGGTTTCTTGTTTTTGTTCTAATGCATGGAAATAAATGCATCATAATCTCCAACTTTCCAAGTTTCCTTGGCCTATAAATTAAATGGCAGAGGACCATAAGCAAGATGGCTATCTCCAGAGCACACTACCAGCCATAAACTCTTCCTGAAACAGTTTCTCAGGCCTTGGCCAGGTCGATAGCCTTTAGAAGTTTCTCATCCTCAGCTCAATCAGGTCATTTCTGGAGTTAAAGCCTTCAGAATCTAGCTCTGCAGTTATCTTTCTTTAATTTTCCTCCAAACCTCCTAGTATATTTTGTACCACTAAATTATTGACTGGTCCCCACATGTACCAAGTTTTATACTTCGCCACCTTTGAATATGCTTATCTGTTTTCCTGAAATGCTAGAGTCTTCTGTACGTAGTCAATGTCTCCTCGCCCTTCCAAATTCTGCACAAAACACTGTGTTCTCTGAAAGGCTTGGTTGGTTGCTGTCAGACAGAATAATTCACCCCAACTGCTGTCCCACACTCATATCTTATTCATATTTCCACGGGAGGGGTTGGGTGGGTCATGCAATATTATAAATATTTTCATTTCAAGATTTATCTATTGTCAATTTTCACCTGCAAACACATAGTACTCTAGGTCTGTTATGGCAAACCTAGTTTCCCAGCCTTACCTACAACATGTCCCTCTTCCTTCCAATTTTATCAGTTTCTATGGGAATATCACGTCCTTATCTCTATCCTCTTTGGGGAATAATTTTTTGTGGACTGAAAATTATTTGTCACAAAATTTACTTTAAAACCTCTAAACTTAAGTCATATATACCTTAACATGCAGTTGGGGTACATTTTTTTTGTATGCATTTTTTTTTATTTTATTTATTACAAAGTTTATTTTTACATCATTTTGCACATTTTTTTTTCCATCTCGATTGTAATCCCTGCGGGTTTCCCATCACCAAATCACCCCTGTGCCACCACCATAGTCCCGTGCATTTCCCTGGGGGGTACATTTTTATCATCAAATTGGGAAAAGAGTAAAAAATTAAGCTTTTCATTTAGAAATGAAACATCTTTTTCTCCCAGGGTCATGATGTTTAAATTATACTTAAATATATTCAGAATTTTTTATGTAGAATATGAATACTTAAAGAATGTTATTCTCAAAGACATTAATAAGTGGCTTAAAATACATTTTCATGTTTCTTTGCCAAGTTGTTTCTTCATTTTGAAGCAATTAATTATTTAAATAATGAATTGCGTTTTGAAGTATTCTACAGTTCACACAGAATGCTTTCACATAGAATATTACATGCAATATTTCACAATACATGCAATATTCACAATAACTCTAAATAGGTAGGAAAACAAGATTTCATGATACAATAAAATCTTGGGCTTACAAGGATTATGCATCAGCCAAAGTTTTTATTAATCAGCCATTTGTTTAGGCCCAAAGCTCTTGTGTATTCAGAAAACCTGCATCTCTTACACCCTGTGCCAGATTTTAGGAATGCTAAGTGAACTTTTTGACTTTGTTGTGCAACATGTACATTTTAATATTAATAAAAATAAACACTTTTATTTTTTAAGATTTATTTATTTGTGCATACAGAACTGGGTTACAAGCCAGAGGTGCAGGGGTGATGAGAGGCTTCACCAGAGAGAGAACAGATCAAAATACACTGCTAACGGGAGCAACAGGTGGATCAGGAGAGGTCTGCTGTGCCATATAGATCACCACCGGGGCAGGCGGGGATCAAACTCACACAGAAGTGGCTTTAGCTTCTTAGTGCTGTGCTTTAACCCGCTGCACCACCAGAGAGGGCCAAAAACACACACATTTTTTTTAAGCCTCAAACGTTACTAAAATAATTAAAGATAAAGGTATCTGTTTCAAAGGTATCCTTTTTATGGTCGAGTGCTAACTCTCTTCTATTACAGTATCTGGTTTCACATCTGGTGATGTGAAAACTTAAAAGCCTCCTGCACACATTTAGAAACTTACTGACTTATCAACTAAAATCCAAACTACAATAGCCCTAACTGGTGTCCGTTTTTAAAAATTAGTCATATTGGGCCCTGTCCTGTGGTGCAACCGGTTACAACACAGCACTATGAAGCTAGCTTCAGCATGAGTTTGATCCCTGGCCAGGGAGGTGACCCACATGGCATGGCAGATCTCTGTTGCCTCACCCACTGCTCCCCTCAGCAGTGCATTTCGTCAATATGTTCTGCTCCCCACTCTGTCTCTGGTGAATCCTCTCACCACCCCTGCACCTCTGGCCTGTACCCCAGTTCTGTATGCATAAATCAATAAATCTCTAAAAAGAAATCAGTCATTTGACAAACTTTACCCATAGAAAGAGGAAATAAAAGAGCATATTATGGCTGACAAAACTGTGAAACTGACGCTCGATCTCTCTTCAAGAGCCAGGAACTTTAAAACAATTGATCATTTGTTAGAAAGCAGTATCAGTGAGCTGTTGTCAGCACCCTACTAGTGACTTGGAGGGTATTTATTTTATTCACGGAAGCTGCGACCATGGGAAACACAACTTTATTTTCTGTCGAGTAAATGTAGAGCTGGAGCTGTGCAATATCATTCTGCAATAGCCCTCACAGCTCTTTCCTATACCATCCTGAGTGTCACAAGCCAAAGGTGTGCTGAGTTGTGAAACCGGGAATATTTTAGTGTGGAATTTATGTGACAAATAATATTATTGATTTCAACTTCTATTTTGTTTGCTGTTTTTGCTCTGGAAGGAGAAAACTTTGAGAACAGCAGAGCATGAGGCTGGATAAAGGGCTGGACTTATCTTTGAAGTATAATCTTTGTATAAAGATTAACTACTGAGAAAATTACAATGTCTCTGTCTCTTTTTCTCTCTCTAGAGCCAGATATACATTTTTTACTTTTATTATTCTTAGTTTCTTTATCATCAGTTCTAACTACCTTAATGTATTCTGGGAAGAGATCAATTTATTCTACAGGTGATTTCAATTTTAAGTTCAAATTTCTTATTATCACAAGCTTCAGGGATTTGATTGTGGGATTTCATTTCTAAAATCCTGATATTCTTTATCTGGTTAAAGCAGTAGTAAGGCTGAGTCTGGTTGACACATAACTGATTAGGGGTCCCAGACATGAATCCCAGCTATGTCTTGTTGACAACTAGGCAGGGGACCTTGGGAAGTAACTTAATCTTGGTGATCTTCAAGGTCAACCCCAATTCTTAGAATCAAGGATTCTGAGAATGAGATCTGACAGCTTTGTTGCTAGTGCCTTATTAGTATGAATGCTTGCTAGTCCCTAGTAAGTAGGTATGGAAGCATTTTGCAAATAACACTGAAAATTAAAATTTTGTTTTTACAAATAAACAGACCCATTATTCTTTTATAATTAAACAAAAATGTAATAGGACACGGGGTTTTTGTCAAACTAAGTACAAAGTATATAAAGAGATTTGAATTGATAAATAATCCCTGAAAGAATTCTCTCCAGACTCCAACCATTCTTAAGAATGCCTCATGTTAGCCATCTGGCACACATGGAAGATTCTAATTATGTTTCAATAAGACTTCAAGTATTAGTAAGACATCATTAGCGTAATTAACAGTATCATTGAGAGTTTTCACAATTTTTGGTGTCCTCTTGCCCTTACCCTCCACCAATTGATAAATCTAGTCTAGATGATGATTCAGGACAGAAAACACAGTCTTTCTGACCTTTGCAAGTTGTTGTTTTTTATTTTTTTAACCTAACAATCAAGAATTATTTAACTGAAGAGACTGAGAATTAATCTTTGTTTGTTTGTTTTAATCTTCAGAAGCAAGTTATAAGCAGGTAATTTCAGAGATGGAATTGTAAAGTCATTCCTTGTACTCTCTGGGAAAGAAAAATTATTAGGTATTAAGTTAATGCTGCATAAATGCATTTCCATCTAATAGCAATCTCTGTCAAATTACTAGATGACTAGGTAGAAAATAAAGTCATCCAGAAAAATTCAGTCTGTGGTTATGTTGTACTAATGTGACAGCTTTAAGGTTGTTCAAGGTTATCAGGCCTAGCTTCAAAATATCATCCACATCTTTTCTTACAGGCTCACTACCAAAGTCTGCATCGTTTTGATTTATTCTTACCTTCGTATGTTAATGTAAAATCTCTCTGGGGGATTTTAAGTCCTGGGAGATACTAGTAATAGATTTGATTTCTCTAATTATATTAAGTTTAGTGTGCATAAAAATAAGCACATTTTCATAAGTAGGTTATAAAAATGATAGTAGGTAATGCAGAAATATATAGCTAGTCTTTAATTTGTGCTCCCTTGGATAGTAAGATGTTTTTTTTTTTTTTCCCCTCTTGTATGTTTTCTAGTTACCTCATCCTCACCTAAAGAAAAATTCTAAAGAAAAATTAATTGCTGATAGCAAAATTCATCTTAAAGAAGTTAGGCTAACGATGCTATGTATTTTTTTCTTAATCTTTATTAAATGTATGTAGAATTCACACTTACATTTTTATGTTTAATATTAGAAAGACCAACTCAAAAATTATTAAAGACCTAGACATTAGACCTGAAACCATAAAATATAGAGAAGAAAATAATGGTGAAACACTACATCACATACCCCCCAGTAACATCTTTAAAGATACATCACCAAAAGGAAGGATAGTGAAAGAAAAGATAAGCACCTGGGATTTCGTCAAACTGAAGTGCAAAAAATGAAACAAAACAAAAAAACTGTACAGCAAAAAAGACACTGCAAAAACAGACAACACACTGGCTGTGAGAAAATTTTCGTACATAATATGAATGATAAAGGACTGACCACAAAGTTATACAAAGAACTGACAAAACTCAACAAATCTAAAGTGAACAACCCCACCAAAAAATGGGCAGAAGAACTACAAAGAAAATTCTCCAAAGGGGAAAGAGAAACTTTTCCAACCGGCATATGAAAAAATATTCAGCATCACTTGTAATAAGAGAGATGCAAATCAAAACCACAATGAGATACCACTTCACACCAGAGAGAATGGCACATACTAAAGAAACAAGTAATAATAAATGTTGGTGAGGGTGTGGAGAAAAAGGAACTCTCCTGCACTGCTGGTGGGAATGCAAACTGGCGCAACCACTATGGAAAGCTGTGTGGAGGTTTCTCAAACTGCTAAAAATGGAGCTGCCATATGATCCAGCATTTCCACTCCTAGGTATCTAACCCAAAGGGCACAATAATGATCTTATTTTAAAAAGTAGGTTGGTTGGCTTCCTAATTACCCCATTTCCCAGTTTAACCAGCAACAAGATTTTCCCCCTTAATTTATACTTTATTCTTAGGGCAGTTTTAGGTTTAAGGAGAACTTGAACAGAAGAAGTAGTCTTAAATACCTTCTCCCCACCTCTCCGTCTTCCCACTGTCTCCATATTATCTAACAGCTTGCAGGTGGTACTACAATTGTCCAACTATTACTGATACATTGTCATTAAAATCTGTAGCTTACATTAGGGTTCACTTTTTCTTTGTACATTTCTATGAGTTTTTCTAAAGGTATATTCAGCATTGCAGTATACATGGTAATTTGTATTATACATGGTAATTTGACTAATAATCTAAAATGATGAAATAGCTCATGGAATGCCCTCTCCTTCACCCTAAAATAATTCAATGAATTCCTGTTATTTCTAGAATACAATCTCTATTCCTTGGTAGGTCTTGCAGGCCTTGCATAGTAACACCCCAGTTCTAGTCTCCAAACTTTCTATGCCCTCCCCTGCCAAAGCAACTCAGCATGTCCAGTCATACCAACCTTCTTTCAGAACTGTAGCACTTCCAAATGAGCAGTGAGAAAAGTAAAAAGGCCATGAAATAAGGTAGTCATTAATTTGAGTGTTACTGTCTGAGAAGACACAAACAAATGATATTTATGTCTAGGGTGGAAGGAGTGATGGATGATTTGGTATTTCAAATGTCATTTTTCTAAAATAGTAATTTTAGAACCATCTCCACCTGGGGAATTGAGTTTCCCACAGATTTGTTTTACCTGATAATGGGATTTATTTTAAAGTTTCTGTGTGGCATAGGAGGGTTAAGTGTGATATCTACTTTGGAAGTACAGTTTTGAGAATGTAGACTGTCCAGTCCTCTGGAAAACAGTGTGGAAATTTCTCAAAATATAAAAACAGAACACTATGTGATAAAACAATTCCACTCCTAGGTATCTACCTGACAAATACAAAAGTACTAATTCAAAGGGATAGATACACTTTTATGTTCAGTGCATCACTACTTACAATAGCCAAGTTATAGAAACAACCCATAATGCCAAGAACAGATGAGCGGATTAAGAAGATCAGTAGAATACACAATGGAATACTACTCAGCTATAAAAGAAGGTAATCTTGTCATTTAAAACAACATGGATAATAACCGGAGGGGTTTATGTGAAGTGAAGTAAGTCAGGAGGAAGACAAATATTGGATGGCTTCCCTTGTCTATGAAATATAGCATAAACAATGAGTTAGACGAAACCAAAATCATAACAAAGTCTAAAAAATTGACTATGAAAACTGAAGCTACAAGACAGGGAAAGGAAGACAGAAACACGGGGGGAGGGAGTAAAATGGATTATGGTGGAGGACTATGGGTGCCTTGGTGGTGGTATCATCTGAGGAGGTGTGAGCATCTGCTTCTGAATTACATACAGTCTTGCAAACCAATGTTACCCTAATAAAACACTAACAGCAAAAACATTAGCCAAAATATTGACACTGCATGGCACACCAAGTATGTGTGCAGCTTTGCACACACACACAGGTGCGTGTCTACTGTCTTATTATTTCCCAAGTACTTATGGTTGGGAATGATAACGTGAGAAATGTGTACTCTCTGAGTGTCCTATTAGGAACTGTTAGCATAGGTTACCTGTTTGCTGTATGTAGGATAAAACATTCTTTTAAGCTCTTTCTCTGTGTGATAATAGGTGACTGGATTTAAGCAGTTTTAAATTACATTCTTGCTTGGCTTATAACTAAATGTCAATTTTCTTTGGATTAAAAAGTACTTTATGAATTAATGTGACCAAAAAAATATGCACAACTATTAGGAATTTTCCAAGACTGAAGTAACATGGAATTTGATTACACAGTGCATTCTGGGCTCAGCCACAGCAGGCTGTAGATAACAGTCAGGCTGATTATGACTTGAGCATTGTTTCAATATGATTTTGCAAAGGATTTTCATTTAATGCAGATTAGTAAGTTTATTAAGCTGTTGATAATTGAAGCCTCTTAGTTTCAGTAAGTACCATCCAGCGAGGTAGATTAGTGGGGTTTAATTTGTTGCTCTCAAATAGCAAACGAAGATTTAGCAGAATAATTACATGTCCTTTGTGGGCTAATAAAACGTGCCATCACAATAGAACTTTTTGCTCTTTCTCATATTCCTTTAGTGTACCACCTCTAAAGTTTTCCACATCTCTCTCAAGTGACACCAGAATGAGTAGTATGTAAATTATATTGTTTAGGGATAAATCTAAGATGTGCTCACTCATCAAACTAAAAAGTATCCAAACAGTGAAAGAAACTGATGCTAAAAAAAAAAAAATTACAATAATGGGGGGAGATACCTGCACATTATACATTGGGCAAGGGGCTGATAGTCAAAATCTACAAACTCATATAACTCAACAACAAGGAAAAAAATAGGCAGAAGAGCAGAGTAGATACTTCTCCAAAGAAGACAACATACAGAAGGCTAACAAACACATGAAAAAAATGTTCATCTTCACTTATTGTCAAGTAATACAAATCAAAATCACAATGAGATACCATGTCAAATGGCCCATGTCAAAAAGACCAAAACCAGGGCCTTCCTGGTGGCCTACCAGTTACGCCTCAGTGCTTAGCACATGGAAAGCCCACTGCCTGATTCGATCCCTGGCCAAGGAGCTGGCCCACATGGTGCAGCAGACCTCTCCTCTTTCGACCATGGTTCCTCTTGACTATCTGCTCCCCACTCTGCCTTTGGTGAATCCTCACACCCCCTGTACCTCTGGTTTATACCCAGTTCTTCTATGCAAAATAAACAAAAATATTTTAAAAAAGGAAGTTCTTAAAAAAAAGACAAAAAGTAACTAGTGTTGACACACTTTTGGTAGATTGTAGACGGGCATAGCTCCTATGCAAAATAATATGTAGCTCTCTGTAAATATTAGAAATAGATCAATTATATCATGCAGAAATTCCATTCCCTTGTGTCTATAATAACCAATTATGGAGACAACCAAAATGTCTGAGTGGATTAGAAAGATATGATACAAATACATACCACACACACATATAATGGCATACTACTTAGCTATAAAAAATGTGAAGTCTTGCCATTTGTGATTAATATGAATGGGCTCAGAGGGGACTAGATTAAGAATGCTGACTGAGAAGAAAGACAAATACAGGGGGGTTTCACTCATCTCTGGAATATAGAGAAACAAAACTAAGGAACAGATAAAACTAAACCAAAACAAACTAGCAACCTGACTGCAGAATGGAGATTACAAAGAGAGTAGTTGAGGGATATGGCACAAGCTGGGGGGGGTCCAGTAGACTGGAAGATTGTGGTGCTGCTGTGGTGTGGTCACATTCACGTAGAGAGGTGTGAACCTGTATCTCTAAATCATGTACAAATGTTGTAAACCAATGCTACTTGAAAAAAACATGATTTTTATAAAAAAAGAAAGATGTATGGGAGTTATGAATGGAAATATTCATTTTACAGCAAGATGTGTCCTAGCTTAGCTTCAACTTTTCGAATGTCTACATTTACTATTTATCTCTTTATCCAGATTTTAAGAACCTTGAAGGTAATCACCATCTCTCTCATCTGATTTCTTAACTGTTAATGCAATATCTATCACAATGAGGCACTCAAGTGAACATATTATCTTAACAATAAAATATGCTCTGAAAATAAAGTTATCACCAAGATTACAAGTTCTAGGAAGCTATTCCGAGCAAGAGTATTAAAGAGTTGTGTTAGCCAAAGGACTGAGTCACCATATGAGAAGATTATCAAAGGGTAAAATGAATTATCTGAGAGATTCTTGGCCACTCAGAGCAGTGAGGCCCAATCAGCCCACGAAAGGAGTTAACATAGTGTCTTGGCATGACTGGGCGCTCACTTAATGTGATTTCATGCATTTAGTATCACTGCAACATGGAGCAGGCGAGTCCTTATTCCCCTGGTACTGCTAGGTTTGCTGTATTTCTAACAGATTCACAGAGCAGACAGTGAAAAATGTTACACTGGGGGGAGTTGACATAAATAACACTCCTTACAGGAAATGCCAAAGCTGTTTTGAATGGCTAGAAATGAGTTTCAAAGGTCAATTTTTATTTACTTTCTCTGCCATTTCAGGGTGTTAGAATACCAGCAAGGCTGCAGGGGTGCAGACTCAGGGCTCCGGGAAAGATGCTCCTTTCCGTGTTCTCTATTGACTTTTCAGGCTTTAAGTTTTTTCAGAATAACATCCAGGCTTCAAAGTTAGCAAGCTATTTTCAATGTTCTGGACATACAACCTTCCTTAAATTCTTTTTAAACTTAATCAAGGAACCTCGATCACCTAAGGTCTACCTACAACTGTTGATAAAGTTCTCAAAGAGTCTATCTCTCATCTGATTTCTTAACTGTTAATACAATATCTAGCAGGCTAGTATAGGTCATGTCAACTACTCCCTAAGACTTCACATGCTGTAAAAAGCAAGAGTGCAGGCTGACTCTGACCCTTTGTTTGAGTGACTGGGAACACTGCTTTGGACTGTGTACCTTTCAAACCATGGATCTATGTCCTAAGACAGCATCCTAAGTCGTATATGTTATGTTCCTCTAACACATAATAAAGGATACTAACACCACTCAAAGGGATGTATGTGTAAAGGACTAGAGCCAGGCATCATGGGGAAATACTCCTATCACTGTACTTCCTGAGATCTCTGTCAGTGCCTGTTTGTCAGCATATGGACCATTTAATTCTGAGACCATCCCCTGGCATACGTTCCAAGATCATGGCTGAACAGACCAGTGGACCAGCAGTGACTTGAAAACAAAACAATTTAAAGGCAGGTCTTTGTGTGATGGACAAGCCAAACAGCAGATGATCCATCAAGTTTCCTTTCTTTGTAATTTCCGTGAATTTACAAACTTAGAGAAAATGAGCCAGGGAGCATGGGGGGAAGTTAGATGGAGAAATATTGATATAGAGAAAGTTTCAAATAGGTAATAACATTAATTTTGGAGCAGAAATCGCGACAGGAGAAGCATGCATGGGCAGAGCAGTCTGCAGCCCTGTGTGCAGGAAGCAGCAATACTAACATGAAGAGCAATCAGGGGCCTTCAAAAACCAGAGATGGAGACTGGTGCTGCTTCTTGAAGCCCAGTCTCAATTCTAGTCAGTTGCGAAGTTCACAGTAATGTTCCCTCCTCTGAAGTGAGGTGAATGGTTCTTATTAGTATGGCCAAGAGGAGCAACAGAAAAATCACAGGAACCAAAATATGCCCCCTACCCCCACTTCATTCCTAATAGAGTTCACGATCGAGCTCCTAAGGGCAGCACCTTATTTGACCCATCTGAGTCCTATGGTGGGTGACACTGGAATTCAGGAGACACAGAAAGCAATTAGCAAAGCCCAGAAGATTATGCACTTCACCTCACACTCACCCCTCTGTGTGGAAGGCAAATTTGTTGAGATTTGTTAAGATAGCGCACTTTCATCTCTGGAAGGGGACTGGTGTGTAAGACAAGATCTATATATCTTAACTTCAGTTTTGAAGTTAAGAACTAAAGATTATTGATTCAAATTCTGGAAAGGTCTTCAAAGAGCTAATTTTTACTGACAAAATGATGCCCAACTACACTGTAAATCATCTAAAATGCTAATACAACTTAGTGGGAAACAATATAAAGAATATAAAAAATATTTTCTCTCCTATATTTTAGGATCATCTTGAAAAGAATGTGTGATGCAGACCAAATAGATATAACCTTACATTCTTACACTTATGTCAACATAAATTCCTTCTTTTGTTGAATTATTACAGAAGATTTTTCCTGAATATCTGAAATGACTAGAATCAACAACTACAAGTTTCTTATTCTCACTTAGGTTACAGTCAGAGGAATGAGACAGGGCCATATAAGTAATATTTTACAGATACCAGGTTATCTCTGTGTTTTAATATCTTAATTAAATACTTTGTTATTAAGCAGCAGACCATATTTTTAAATCAATGTAACAGAGACTTGTGCATTCTATCTTACTTATGCACATAAAGATACACATATATTCTCATATGCATGAAGATAAATTTAGGCAGAAGAAGAGACAGTATAGTGTATGTTCAACTTTTTCATAATCATCATATGATAAAAATGATGTCAACAATTGTACAACTGCAGTATGATAAGTGTGAATTTCCTAATTGGTCAATTGGACCAGAATGATGAATTGTGATTTTTTTTTTTTTTTATAAACCCATGTCACTTCTAATCTATTCCAATAGTAATGAACAGTCAGGCAGCCTATTTCCCACGGATATCTTCAAAGCTCTACAGATTGCCATTTGAACCACTCTTTAATTACATCTGACACATATTGTAGCATGCTCCATAGAACCAAGAAAGCGTATTAACTAGTGTTGGCTGTCTCCAAGTCACTATAATGAGGAGGCTTTATATGGCTAACGGAAGTTTCATTGTAGTCTTCACTATGAACCACATTCTATGAATACAATGTCATAGTTGCCTGAAAGTTTGATTTTTTAAAATGGATATATATTAACATTTTATTTTTTAATGGGGTCATAGAGCTAAAAGCAGGTTTTTTTTTTTGCGTTTGGTATATGTGCATTTATCTAATTTTGGATATTTTTTGGACAATTAAGATAAAATTGCATGATCACATAGTATATGTTCTCCAAAACTTTTCTCAGAAAAATTATTTTTCATTCATTAGATTTTACTTTTAAACTTATTTTGCCACTAACAGATATGTTTTGCTTACTGACTACTTTCATTGATAATGCATATTACATAGCATTTAAAAATTTTCTGTGATTCTTTCAAGGGATGCTGTATCACGACCTGCTTCTGAGTAATAATTCCATACACATTTTCATATACATTTGCAGTGACTCAGCAGAGACACTAATAGGACTTTTGGGCCTAGGATGAGAATAGGAAGGATAAAGGTTGACCTTTGCTTAAGTTAAAGGGTGATGATGTTCACTCTGGAATAGGGAGGGGACTGATTCAGTAGCACTTCTGATCAAGTATGGAAGTTGGAATATATGCACCTTTGTGGTTTCTCTCAAATGTATTTATTCTTCTACAGTCATTTTAAGCTACAACAAAAAAGATAACTCACAAGGTCAAGAGTATGAAGAAAGATATGGGAAAATATGAGAGATGCCATCATTATTTCTGGAAGGTTCAAATGGATGACTGCTAACTGTTACAATTGACTTGTTGGGGGGTAGACAGGGGATGATCCAAGTTAAAGGACTAGAAAGGGTGACATAAGCTGATAAGAAAAAAGCTGATTCATGTGGTTGAACCTGAGACAGACATTGAAGATAGGGAGGTGGAAGGCATTGTGTCGCCAAGCCCATATGGGACAATTGCTTGAAAGTGTTTAAAAAAGAAGCAGCCAAATCCCCTTGTCCATTTCACTTATCAAGGAATCTGTGCCTCTCTAATGCAGGTAGCAAGCTAGAAACATATTCTTTTAAAAAAGTGAACCTAGAGGCCTGGATCCTGAGGCATAGCTGAAAGAGGACAGGAGGCACCAGACTGAGGATGGAAAGATTGAGTGAAAGTGTACACATAGGCCAATGAGAACCCCAGTTTCTGTACTTTTTCAGACATTAGGACGTGAGACATTTGACGAGTATCTTCTCCACAGCTCCCTGCTAATTTTCCCCACCCTGCACATGCTTTCATACCAGACGTTGGAGGGTTCTTCTTAGGAAAGACCAATCAGGGGCTTGATGAGCTTTACTGTGGGGGCTTTTCCAACAAAATGTCGGACAGAGGAAAAATGCACTGAGAAGATTATACCTATGAAAAAGTCAACCTCAGTACAAAAAAATGTTCAGTTTGTATTTTAGTGCCTCATTCTTAAATATAGTAACAGCAAGGTCTAGTAGAACTAAAGAAAGTCACTAAGATGAAAGTCAGAGAGCATCAAAATCAACAACAAAGTGGCCGGGGCTGAGAGCGAGGGGAATATGGAAAATCAGCCTTGCATATGGAAGAGGAGAGACGAGGACGAAGGACATTTCAAAAACAAGAAAGGGTTTTTAGAAAGTTACAGGTATAAAGAAAAAAAAAACCTAATATCTAGAAATACTAAAAGATAAAGGTAATGCTATTTCTTAGAAAATTGAACAAATAGAAAACAGAAGAAAAAATATAAGAAAATAAGTGAAGCAGTAGTGGACATTTGCAAAAAGAACAGAGAGGATATCAAGGGGATAATTATCAAAAAGCAATATAAGAGAAGTTCCCAGGATGGCATAAGATTTCATTTTCAGTAAAAGGGCCACTGAGTGCTCAGACTTAGTTACCCCAGAGTATGTCACTGTAGAATCTCAAAGGCTGAGGTAGGCTGAAATAATGAGGGAAAGTAATTCTTGATCAAGCGTATGAATAAAATAAAGAAATTTGAAGATCTAAAACATCTCAAAATCTAACCTGTTAGGCATACTTTTCCAGGAAGTTACTGAGAAATACATTCTACCAAGGGTGATGTGGTATCTAAGGAATAATAGGCCACATATAGGACTCAGGAAAGGAGACTTAATAATCCCATTATTTGGCTCAGAAGTAAACAAAACTCTTATTGTTAAAAGAAATTCTTATTGTTAAAAGAAATGAAAACCTTAGATGTGAATTCAAAGAAATTTTGCTAAACCTGTACTGGGAATAAAGGAGAAGAGGAAGTATGTGTTGGGAAAGGAGAATAAAGGAACTAATTCCCATTTTTCATTATAAAAATTTCTACTAAGAAAAATAAAATAAAAAGTAGAATTAATTATAAGCATGTAGTTTAGTTATCTTCAATTAGTTATCTTTCTGAGTCCTTCTGGGTGGTTATACCAAAGAAACATGTTTTCTCTTCTGAGCCACCGTTTTATTAAACTCTAATAACTATACAGTGCAAACAGGCTTTTTAGGTGACAACATGGGCTCAGAGCTCAAGGCTGCCACCTTAAGTCCTTCACCTTGAGTTCTGTGCCCTTACCTCTTCCAACATTTCACTTGCTTCCCTAAGAAAGCTTGATTTCAAGAAGTTGCTACAAGCCACTGTGTTTCTCCTCGTCTTCTTATAGGACAGTAACAAAGTGGACATCTGGAAACTGACTAGATTTTTCCAGGGGGAACTGGTAAAGAAAGAAGGAATAAAAGAGAAAGCAAGAACTGAGAAAATCCTTTATTCTCAGAAAATGTAGTACTTATACTGTTTAAACATACTGTATGTTAAAGTTTGAAAAGACCAAATTTAGAGATTAATTTTTCATGGGACCAAAAAAATTAATATATATTTTTTAGCCTACAGGGCAGTAGCTACCACTAAAAGTGGAATGATTTAACAATAATTGATAACTTTCAAGATAGAAACAGCTATTATAGTCACTACCTTAAATTTAGCTATCTGTAAATTGAATGAAATATCTACAAACAGAATATGTACCCTAGATCAGCATTTTTCTTCCTTTACCTCAATGGGGTCAGACATCGAATTCTAAGATTAAAAACAAAGCTAATTGCAGGCCTTTGATTACTTTTTGGGGAATGAATAGGTTTATAGCTACTACCTGGAAAGAAGCACCTATGGTAGAATTCAATTCCATTTTGGTTACTTGAATTTTTATATTTTTGTAATGAGGAAAATATGATGCAAATTAATACACTGTTTCTCCCTCACTACACTCATACTGTATTTCCCTAACTAACCTAAAAAAAAAAAAAAAAAAGATCAGCAAATCAATCTGCAAACAAGCTCCCCTGTTATAGATGGTTAAATCTAGTTCTAAGTTTTGCATATAGGTTAAGGCTATTCTAATTCTTAATCAATTCATATAGAAGGTTATTCTAATTCTTAATCAATACTAGGGTTTTAATAGTTACAACCTGTAATTGTTATTTTACAAATAGTGTATAGCAGAATAGGAATAACTTGAACAATAATAACAGGACTTTATAGGCCCTTGTTCTGGCTGCTACAATTTTAGTTAGGAAAGCCACTTATTTACTATCTATCAAATATACCCATAAATTAAGCTGAGGAAAGACCACCTCCTTTTACTGCTGTGGCTAACTCCACAGGACCTCAAGTGCACCTGTCTGCCCTGGCTAATGTTGTGCATGGATGAGCACACTCACCCATGTAAGGGTCAACAAACAAGCCAGCAGAGCAAAGCACAGTTCACTCTGTCCTGCAAATAGCTGCAGCCCACTACTTTGTTTCAAGTAGAAGCTACAAGAAGCCCCAGGCCCGCTACAAACATGTACCCCATTCCCTGCATGGGGCACATTTCCTGATTTTCCCTGCATGTACAGACCCTATATATATATACCCATGGGCAGTGCTAATAATCAGACTTTGGACTCCAGACCCCAGGCTCCTGCTTCATTCTCTCATGTCTCCGAGTCTCCTATGTTCAGGCGAATGTAGCAGTTAGCACACCCCTCAGTAGGCAACAGGAGATGTCATTTTAAATAAACACAAAGCAGCACTATACACAACATATTCTGAAAAAGATTGATGATCTAATTACCCAGAGGGAAATCTCTGTATCACTTCTACAATCTCTAGGTGTGCATAATGTCCAAGACAGCAAGAACACATTTGCTAAGGAAATTCTCACCAACAAGTCTTCTAAATTGAAAGGGCTGCATCACATGACATGAAGATGTGCTTGGTGAAACCACATGGAATACATGCAGGCCTTGAATTAAAAACCTGACTTAGTCACAAGGAACTTTAAAGAAATAACTGAAAAGCTCTTAATCCCAAATTTTTCCTCCACAATAAGGAAACCCTGTTGGCTTCAAAGGGTTTTTGTTAGATTCAAAGAATAAAGAGTATGAATGGCAAATGCATAGGACTCAGTTGAATAAATGATAAAGTATTACAGAAATACAATTCACAATGCTGTAATTACAGATACAAATACTACCAGCATACCATAAATATCTGATGCCCCATAGGGAACACCAAAAATTTACAGTATACTAATGATAGATTTTAGTAGTATCTTAATGACTCTGGGATTAAATGTACACCGCTTAGATCTGGAATAGGTAGGACGATATGCTTATTTATGGGGTAGTGAAAACAACTTCATGTAGTCAGCCAGAGTGACATCAGTGTGGAAGGAAAGTATACCCCCTCCCTGAATCCCACACGTGGTCAGATTAAAGGGCTAATGGTAATTAAAGATTGACACAGAGTGAGTAAGATTAATATTAGAAAAGGATTACTTCAAAAAAGATTTACATCAAAGGATTCTTTCTCTTTTCCTCCAAAGAAGGCCTGGGATAAGAAAGCAGTCTTATGCAAAGCATCCTAAGCCTCTCAGTTATTTTGAGCGAAGTTGAAAAATATGACAAGGTAAGCATAAATTTATTCTACAGGAAAATGCCAGAAGTTATAATATGCTTACAGCTTTCTTCACATACAGTAAAACAGCACTATCTTGAAGGGCAAATTGGGTTATGGATGTCTAGGAACTTGGAGACCTCATTTGGAATAAATAGGAGAGTGTATATACTGTAGACAGAATGAAAAGGTGTCCATAAGCCTCACTTTTACGTTTCAGCACTTATCTATGCTTTCTTGCATGGCATTCCATGCAATAGGTGTATCTATGTTTGCAGGTACACAGTCATCAAAATAAGATGTGTAGATGTATACTACCTGAGGGGGGGGGGAAGGAGACATTGTTTAAAAATGAACAATATATAAATAAATTTAATTAAAATAAATGAATAAATAACATGCATAGCCAGAGAATACACACACTCTTGCATACTTCTCTAACACACATATATACAAACATGTATATGTGCACACATGGTTGAATTTGTGTCAATCAGAAATATCATGAAAAGCAAAATAAAGAAAAAAAAATATATAGTAAACTATAGGAAAAGACAAATTTGCCTCACAATAGCTTAGAAGTTGAGACAGATATGTATCTGTCCTGAAATTGACAAGTGATGAAATAATATGTTCTTCATAGTACCAGGATAGGAAAAGTCTAGAAAAACAAGTAAAGTGCAGGAACCGGGTGGGGGATATTTTTTCCCTTTCAGAATTAGTTTGAGACTCCATGCTCTATTTGTGAAAACATGCTGAGAACGGTTACATAACAAAACAAAACAGAAGGGCACTTTTCAATGGGGTTGTCCTGTGATGCTGTCAGCCTGGAGCAGAGTTCGGCTAGTGGGACCTCTGTGTAGGAGGGAGAGTGGGACATCACATGGGCTTGTGGGGACTGTGCCACTCTGTTATATTTAGAGCTAGATCTCGTCTTTTAAAAAGATCCAGGTCTATGCCATTGGTATAAAGGCCAGGGTTATTAAATTTCATCCATTTATTTATTCAAATAATGTTCCTTGAACACTGACCAGACATTGTTTTAGGGGCTTGAGAATACAAAACTGACCAAGAATGCATTGAATATAAGAATAAAATACAAGGTGATGTGTACTTGAGAATTCTATAAAGATTAGAGTAAGTGGCCTTTCCAGGGTTCAGATCTGTATCTCTTGGGCTGTCATAGAGAATTTTCTTAATATTTCTAACATTTATGTAGCACTTGAAAGTTGGCTACAGAAGTCTATAGTATGAGTGACAATACTACTATGATAGACTTTCTTGAGGGTGTCTTCTAGAAGCGTCCATCTTAGTCTTCCACTAATCCTAATGGGGCCCACTGAAGCACGTAGGCCTTGCTGCTAAGGGTATGAATTGAAAATGAGACAAAGAGCACATGTTTTGGAATTAGACAGCATTAGTCTGGTCTAGCTAAGAGCTAGACCAGAAGGAGCTAGACCAGAGCTTGGAAAGACTTAAGCTGTTAGAGTGTCTTCCCTCAAAAACTCAGGAAGGATGGGAGGGTTCCTGTATCTCAGGTGTACTGAACATCAGATGAGGTATCGCCCAGAGGGCACTTTGCAAAGTGTTAAGTTTTATATAAACACTAGAAACATTATGGAAATTCTGTATGCCGTTCCAAATGCAGATCCCAAGTGCAAATTTTCATTTTCTGTTCTATCTAGAAATTTCTAGCACCCATCACTTTGAATTTTATTCTTATGTTTGATGCAGGTTTTAAAACTCCTTAATGTTTTCTACAATTGGGCTGGATCACCTGGTCCAAATAGTCACATCTACCTATTAAATACCTAAAATCTACTGCAAATCTATTGAGAAACAAGTTAACTGTCCACGCTACTTAATGTTGTATTTTAAGAACACCATTGTTTACATGAATCTATCGAACTGCACGCTAGTTTAGGAGGAACTGCTGTAAGGATATATTCTAAAGACAGAGAAGAATCTTAGAAAGTCAAAAACTTGTTAACTTGCAAACGAGACAGACCAAAAAGCCCCCAGAAAATCATGGGGGTAATCTTATAAGGAACATATCTTGAAGAGCAAAAATAAATAAATAAATAAAAATAAATGTCTAGAGATTGTAAACTTATCAGACTACCTTCAATTAGTAATGGAAGGGTCAGCAAGACTCTGACTCCAGAAGAGTCTCATCACATAGAGAACGTGCGCCTTTTTGAAAAATGCATTCCTAGCAAATTTGTTTTGGTCAGACAGTGGCAACGTAAAGGATCCAAAAAGAACTAACTAGGTATAACCGGTGGGTCACAAGATTGATCATTAGCAAGTAAGTGTACTTTTGAAAAGAACCAGAATTATACAAATTCATTTAAAAAGTTTAGGGTAATGCATTTTGTTTTATGCAAGCTATAATTTAATTGTACAAATTTATTTAGCTAAGCTGATACTGAAATGTTAAACTTTTAAAATCTATTGAGTATAAGTGAATTTTCTACTTCAGCTTATGTGTTTATTATATTAAGCAGATAACTGCTATAGATTGCATTTGTTTTATGAGATACAGAAAATGAAGAACCTTAAAATGAAGAAAATCAAGATGCTGAAAGAACTCAAAAGTGAATGTACACAAATCATACCAAAAATCACTACTAAATTTGTGAACACAGAGATAATAATACTTTCAATAACAGAAGAATACAAAATAAAATTATGGTTTGATCACAACTGATGTTCACTATACAGTGAAGATATTTACCATTTATTATTAACAAGTATGTAACATGGTCATTGTGAATCACTCTTGGATTAAAATCGGGCAGATTTGAATTAAAAGATTACAACTATCAGCTAAGAGTGATGAGGTTTGTAGAGACTAATACCTAAGCAGAAAGATTTGTGTCTTATTAAAAGCAATTTCTCTAGTTTACAGCAGTTGTTTTTTTTTTTTTTTTTTAATGTGTCAGAGGCGTATGGTGAGTTGCCTGCCAGCATTTCAGATCTGAGCAGACCTCCTCCTGCTGTCTTTGACAGGTGAGGAAACCCAGATGCATAAGGCATTGTGAAAATCAGGGTGGAAACAGAGTTTGATTCTCTAACAGTTCCTATGAGACCTTTGATTTACTGGATAGTTGTTCCAGAAACCTCCAAAATGCCTTTGAGTAAAAGATCCAAAACATCTACACTAAATTTTGAAGAGGAAATTGTTTACCCAAAGGCAAAATTTTTTAAAAATTATAGAATCTGGGCCCTCGCTGGTGGCGCAGCGTGTTAAAGCACTGCACTGAGAAGCTAAAGCCACTTCCGCATGAGTTCGATTCCCGCCTGCCCCGGAGGAGACCACATGGTGTGGCAGACCTCTCCTGACCCGCCCGCTGCTCCCCTCAGCAGTGTACTTCGTAGATCTGCCTGTTCTGCTCCCCACTCTGTCTCTGGTGAATCCTCTCACCCTCTGCATCTCTGGCCTGTACCCCAGTTCTATATGAATAAATAAATAAATCTTTAAAAAAAAAATTATAGAATCTGTAGGTAGAGATTCCCAACTGGGAGAAGGGAAGAAGCAGAGGAAACTAAAATTCAACAAACAGTGGTTTCTAAATTATGCTGATAAATGAGAAGAAAACTCCCAATATTTGCTGTACATTAGTTCACACTCCTTAATATCATCTCGTGTGAAGGTCAGGAGCATCAGTTTGGTAAATTAAAACAAGGCTCAAATTCTCTAGGCAGTTATCACTACACCACAGATAATTAACAATTCTGGACAAAATAAAACACTAACTCCAGTTTCTGGAGCTTTGCTCTCTCTGGGGATATCTCCATTGAATAAGATTCCCAACAAATGCTACATATTGACTCATTTTGGAAGTAACAGAATTATCAGTAAGAGGCTCACAGTAAGTTTAAAAGTAAATGTTTTACTTGGGTTTTTCTCTTCTACCAAGTTGAAAGTGGATGAGAATAGCAGAAGTTTATGATAGAGTTTTGGCTGAACCATATTTTGAATTCAAAACCTTGATGGGATGAACATGGTCCAAATGGCTTTGGAAAACAGGCTGCCTACTTGGCAAACCTGTTACTAATATATAGCCTGAACAACAGAAATAAATGTCCTACCCACACTCTGCAGGAAATACTCTATGAAAGGAATGGAAGCATGCATCATGGTTCCTAGAACCACATTTGATGTTATCAGAGAGAAAGGAGCAGATCCTGAAAGGCAAAAGGAAATGGCTGAGAATTATCATTGGTGGAACAGGAATGAGAGAAGAAATAGGGCAACCGAAAATTTAGAACGAGAAAGATTTCATCTTCGAGGCTAATACAAGCCATCACTGATTTAAACCTGTCATATTTTGTTATAGCCTTAAAAGGTCACTTGTCATTCCAGAAATACTTTGAGATATTATTTATAAAACAGGGTCTCCGGAAAATCTGATTATAACCTTTTTCAATGGTTTCTTGTTATTTAAGGGTTCATGTCCAAACTGCTAACCTTCGTTTTCTGGCTCTTTCCATCTTTTTCCTTACTCATTTATTACTTGGCTCCCCCTACACAACTCACACCTGACCTATAGAACGACTTCCCTGACTCCTGTTCAACAGTCTTTGATTTCTCTTGTACTGTTCCCACCACCCAAATTTGTCTGTTCTCCTCCCTATTCCAGCTTCTTAAACATTTGTTGTCTGGCAAACAGATGTGACAACTTTGGCAACTGTTTGCAAACACAGATGAGACAACAGAATCATAATCTCATCCATGAAACCTTTCCTTACCTATAGTTCTGGAGAACTGACCACTCCCTCTTGGGCCCTATCCACCCCTTTGAGGTGTACACCCTAGTAAGGATCCCACTTTATGGCATGTGCCTCATTGTGCCTGTCTCTACCCAACTGAACTCCTTTGGGTTAGGAACTTTCTCTGCTTACTCACTGTAGAAATAGTTCTTAGCATCCTGTTTGCATAGAGAATTCCCTCAGTGTTTGAAGAATGAATGAATGAGAGGATTAATCAAGCAATCACTGGAGGCATGCAGGTTTGAAAAGACTGGTCTTAATTATACTATTGCCGCATGATAATTGCTTTGAATATCTGTAAAGAATGTAAAAATATAAGAAGCAGCACTGAATAAACTCTCATTATCCTTTTCTTGCCTGGACAAATATAACATTTCAGAGGATCACAGAGTAGGAATGTTCTTAAAAAAAAAAAAAAGAAGAAGAAGAAAGATCAGTTTGGGTATGGGAATCATAACTTTAATGTCAGATTTGATTAAAGGATTAGAGGTCAAGAAATAAACCACTAAAATGAATAAGGTAGAAGTGTAGCTCATAATTGAAAGATTTCCTACAAAGACTAAGAAAGTCAAAGAAAAAAAAAGGAAGAAGTGGGAATGAGTTTTGGGATTCAAAGGCACAAATAAGGAATGTCAGAAAAAAACAGATTAGAATAGTAGAGAAAAAGGTTATTAAAATCTGTTATTTTGATTATCACAAGATGATCAAGTTCTTTACAACTTGAGACATAATCTATAATTCTACACCTCTTCGTATCCACAAAACCTTTTAACAAGAATTGCTAGTCTTTGACCCTTCTCAGCAGACAATTCACTTGCATAAACCTTTGCACAAATATTCTGTTCACTTTTTCTCCTAGCCAAGATTACTGTACAACCATACTACAGGACACTATTGATTCTGCCACAAATCATGACACTGTCCAGACTCATGGGATGGATGAAATGAGAAAGATCAGTCCAGGGAAAGAATGTGTATCTGGCCTGTTGAAAAAAAGAATCAACAGGCTCAAAATGGAGCCGTTCACTCAGGACTTCAGCAGGGCCTCTACCTAAGCTGACTGCTATCCGCCTCTCCAAAGGTGTATTCTCCAGGAGCCACCCTGGAGCTTCTTCATCAGCATTACAGGGGTAACCTGTGTAACCAGACTCCCCACACTCCGCACAGGAGGCTTTGCTTGAAATTTTCTTGTCTTTTCCCAATAACCTATCCCACCCTTTCTCTGGCTATGAACCCTGCCTTGCATACAACCCCTTGCAAAGCCTTTCTAGGTAAGACAGGTCACTGCCTGATTCATGAATCGTTTGAGAAAGTGAACTGTATCTCTGAATTTATTTGGATGCATTTTATTTTTCAGAAGTCATCACAGGCAGTCACAATACTTTCTTTCATAAGAGCAATATTTTTTTTTTTCTGGGCCAGAGACACTAAGAATGACTTAAGTCTTTGAGGTTATTAAACAGCTTTCAAAACTATTTTCTCTGATATTCTCAGTGGGATACAGAAGGCAACTTTCTCCCCTGTTTGTTTTCAACAGCAACCACTGATAGGTTTGCCTTCCCACTGTCCTTTGTTTCAGTGCTATTTATATTCTGCCTGTAACAAAACAGTAACTTAAAATGAAAGTGGCATGAAAAACAGAAAGGAAAAGGAAGGTGGGACCTAAAATGGAACCAGGATTAGGGGAAAATGCATAGGATGATGATGATCAATATAATTGCTGGGTGTGGCTGTGATGAAGCAAAGTAAAACCAAAGCAAAATCTGGTGCCCTGAGCTCAGAAAGCTCAGTAAAGTACTGACCCCATAACCATTTTAAGACAGTAGAGGGTCAGACTTGGAGAGAAAATCCCTTAAGGCAGCTCTGAAATCCTCCAAGAAGTAGGACTGGCAGTGCATGCTAGAGGCACACTGCTAATCAATGATTTCCTTTGTAAAGTAAAATTATCAAGATATCAGATTCAACTTTGTTTTTGTAAGCAAGGTTGCTAAATCATCGTTTTGATTAGCAACACAACAGACATTGTGAAAATGATGAGGAAACATTTCACGGAATTGAAAAATACTGGGGAAAGAATATACCCAGAAATTACTATTTTGTATATGGAAATAAATCCAATAAAACAATTGGTGCATCCAATGTTTGGCTGGGCATTTCCCCACTAAGGAATGGGTGACTGGGTGTTTCAGTGGGAAACTATTATCCTTTCTTCTCTTTTCTCTATGCACACCAAACTGTTAAAGTTCTTAAAGACTACAAGTTTGCTTTGTCTTTATGTGGTGGATGGCAGACAAGCTACAGCATACAGGTTTGGGGGTCTGGAGTTACCCCGAGTCTGCCTGCTAACAAGATCACACAGAACAGGTAGTCAATAACAGAATTTTTATATAACTTGCCTTTTCCGAGTCTGCTTCTCTCTAACATGTCCAGCTGGTAAACGGTCAAATTCACCACAAATGCAAGCCAATGACTCCCAGGAAAGTCAGAGAAGGCCAAAGTGCAAATAAGCATAAGTTCACAAAGTGCGCCCTTACCTGTCCTCACACTTCTCACCCAACAAAGCTGAGGTCTCCTTGGAATGCATCACACTGGAGCTAGATCGGATGCTTCGATTCCCATGTGCCCCACACTGCACATATTCAATGAATGCTGATGACCAAATAAAAACTGGTTAAGTTCATTTTGTTACTCTGAGGGAATCTTATTTTAATCTGGAGGAAGACAGGAGAGGAACACAGGTTGTGGATTTTGCAAAAGTGACAAATTTGTTGGAGTTGCGTAAGACAAATTAGGGCCAGTTGGAGTTTCCTTTTTATTTATTTTTTTTTAACCTGTCATTTGAATAAGAACCATATGAACTTTTTTTCCTTCTTCGGGAGAAGCCACAATGAGCAGGTTATTCATTGCTTCAATTTCCGAGCACATTATCTAATCCCAGGAAGCAGTCTATGAGATGCTGGGGATCCCTAAAGGATAAACCACGGTGCCCGATACGTCAGGTACCCCAAGTGAATGAATGCATCAATGACTAACTTGTGACTCATTCACAATGATGTATCAGTGGAGGAAATGGTGTTGGCTTGAATCTTATTAGAAAGACAGAACTTTCAATAAGAGCTCACAGTGCCATGTAACAAGCCTCAGTGACAAAACCCTGCTCCTGCCTTCAGTTTACAGTCTGGTGAGGAGGACACCCCAAGCACAAACTATTCTATTATACAAGGCTTAATGTGTTCTGCTGTAGATGGAAGCCAGGCGGCACAACGGACAGACGGGGAATATAAAGATGTTATCCACGCAGTTGGCAAGGAGAAAATTACAGCCGGAACTCTTTCCCAGGAAGGAATTTAGAAACCAAATCCAGTACAAAGGAAAGATGACTCCGTGTTGGTTTATACTTTACTGTCCTTTCCTGTGTTGAAACGTTAACATTTCAGATATAATGGGTCCTTTTTCCAGGTCATGAGGCACAGACAATGTATTGGAGCCCCGGAAAAGTTGGCCCATCAGCAGAACTTTGCACTGAAAACAACAATCTGAGCTTTCCTGGATGTTTAAATTTGAGTGTGGGCCCTGACACACAGAGGGATGACTGATGTGAGGTGGGGGGTGGGAGGTGGATGTGTGTGTGTGGGGATTAGCTCCATTGTATGGAAATGTCTGATGGGCCCCACACTAAGATTCCGGCCTCTCAAAGGCGAGCAGAGGCTCCATTTACCGGCCTACAAAGACAGTTTCTGTTAAAGCCTTCTGTTAAAAGCGTTCTTAGGTCATTATTCATTTTTTCAAAGGAACTGAGCAAAATGAAAGGGACCACAATTACAAATCAACATGGTGTTTTTAACACAGGAACTGAAAGATATTTGTTATCTTTTGATATTTTGTTGATTTTGTTTATCATGCATAAAAATATAAAAGCAAGATGCTGAGTATGAAACATTGAAGAGTGAGTTAAGTTAAATTTTATCTACAGGATATTTAACGTAGAGCTATGGGACAACAAGGACAAGGATCCAGTTTGTCATAGTTTGGGTTGCAATTTCTGTATCTGGCAGTGTTCTTCATATGGAAGAGGTGTGCCAAAAAGGGAGTTTCCTTAAATGGCCAATTAGGAGTCCATTATATATGTTCAAGAATAGAAAGAAGAAATGTTTTCTCTGAGTTAGAATTATGTAGGACTTGAGGTGGTTATCTATTTTTGTTTTTGCTTGTTTTTAAATTAATAACAGTCACCTTACTTTTCTGTCAACCCTCACTACCCAAAACACAATCTCAAGTCAGAGTACTTGTTGAGCAACTTCTTGCCTGATAAGAAAAAAAAAATTCAGAATGTTTTCTGAAAATGATTAGAAAACTTTCTTTGTGACCAAAGAAACACAACTTGTGGGTTCATTTTGTGGTCCCTTTCTCTAAGTAACTATCTATACCAAGGGATGGGATAAATAATGAGGTTCTCAAGAAACCAGCAGATTAGAAATAGCCCAGGAGATTGTGTGACAAAGGCAGAGGTTGTGAAAGAAGTTTCTCAGAGGGAGATAAGACCTCCGGGAGCGGAACCTGGGCCACTATGGATGAGAAACACAGGCAATGTACTAGGTCACCTGCTACATGAGAAGGTTTCTGTCAATGGCAGAACCCATCTGCAAGGGAGGTCCCATACCTAGCTTCATCTGTGAAGACTTTTCCACCAGCTTGTGCAAGGACACTCATGTCCTTCACACAGCATTGTAGTGACTTACAGACCCTTGTCTCAGGACAAATCCCCATCGTAATTGATGCACCACTAGATTATTGAACCTGAAACAACACTGACACAAATGCTTTTGAGTACAAAGCATCAGAAAATGGCCCAGTTCTCCAGGAGGGGCTCAGTTGGGCTTTGAATACCCAGCTGGAAAAGAGACAGGGCTCATTTGAAATACTTTCTTGTCAAAGGTGTACAAATTTTTCTGGTTGAAAAACATGTACAAAAAAGACAGTGAGTCTTTATTGTTGGCTTCTTTGGCTATTAACAAAAACTTGAAGGGAGATTTCCTAAAATTTCTGTTTATAATGCAGAGTTTAAATTTCCCTTTTGGCTGGGGAAGCTTTCCTTCTAATTATCCTTGGATCTCATAATATCTGCTTTATTCACAGATAGTTTAATGAAGTAGGTAAGCAAAAACTGAACTGTTTAGACAGATTTTAAGGTATCCTGGGAGAGGCCTGTAATCCTGAAATGCTATCTCAAGAGCATCAATTACAGATAGATATGGCTGCTGTCAATCATTAATATCTGTTTTCCTCCTCTAAAATTTCTAAGCCTCTAAATGCAATGCAGTTCATGTTCTACCATAGTATTTCCAGAACCAGGCCTTTTACAGCATCATTCACTCAAGATGTGGCTTAAAAGAGTTCAGGAGTGGCCCTCCCTGGTGGCGCAGCGGGTTAAAGCACAGCACTAAGAAGCTTAAGCCACTTCCGCATGAGTTCGATCCCCGCCTGCCCCGGAGGAGATCCACATGGCGTGGCAGACCTCTCCTGACCCGCCCACTGCTCCCTCAGCAGTGTACTTCGTCCATCTGCCTGTTCTGCTCCCCACTCTGTCTCTGCTGAATCCTCTCACCCTCCGCATCTCTGGCCTGTACCCCAGTTCTGTATGAATAAATAAATAAATCTTTAAAAAAAAAAAAAGAATTCAGGAGTGAAGTACCTCTGAAACTGCCATGCATTATAGCCCCCTTCTGGAAAGACTGATAACATTTACATATTAAAGAGCATAAGTGCTGTAGAAAAGAAAGCTGTTCAATTTTGTTTGAATCAGCATTTCCAAAAACTAATTAAAATTCCTTCTCCCCTTAGTGTAGAGACTGGTTGCAACTATTAACTCGCAGAGGATATCAAAGTGCCTGTGTAAAAATTCTCACTAAGTGTCATTAAAACTAACCAGGGGGAATGGCCTCTATTAAGTTGTAATTATACCATTTTCTCAGAATAAAGTATATTCAATTACTCTGAAGAGTAGCCTACCACTGTGCAAATAGAAAAACAAGAATTATAGCTACAAACAGAAGCCAGAGCACTTTATAAACACCTGAAAATAAGGAATGCCACACATAACACTTATCATCTCTAGCTAATAAAAAAAAAAGTCTATGACATGGAACACATAGACATAATGCCCATCCCACATGTCCACCACCAACAGACTGAGGAGGGATTCGTATCTTGTTTCAGAAACTCTGGCCTCTCTAGTCACAAAACAAATACAGCTATGACTTTATGCCTGTGTTATAGCTTTACAACATAAATAATCACTATCTTATTGCTGAATGTTTATTTCCATAATAATATGTAGGATTAAAAAGTCTTATGAGTCAAGTTATTCCCTATTGTATACAAAGGATCCCAGGGATTTCAGAGTTTGTATCTATTACAGAAAAAAAAAATCAAGAGGTGCTCAAAAAAAAGAAAATCTTAAAATGGAGTTGGTGCACTTTTCAATTTCTGCTGAGTCTCTGTGCAAGGGCCAGGTAAATGGCCCTTCACTCAGCAGGGGTGCTGAGAGAAAGTTCTGAAGGTTATGAAAGACCTCTGGCAGGTTAAGTTAGTGTTATCCTTTTGTTACGTTTCAAGGAAATACAATCTTTGTTGTTTAACAATGGGTGTAGGTTCTAAGAAATGTAACCTTGGGCAATTTCATTGCGTGAAATCACACAAATCTAGGTTCAAGAGTCCACTACACAGGTAGGATAGCTCATCAGGACCACTGTGGTTTATGTGATCCATTGTTTATCAAACTGTTAAACAAGATATTACAAGTGCCGATTAGGGGAGTTCCTGGAACTTTGGAGATGAATACTTCAGTTTGAGACAGTACTATTTAGATAGGAATGTCAAATTTTGTCAGGTAAGTGATAGAAGAAAACTGCTTTTAAAATCTTCAGATACAGAGGGCCCTCCCTGGTGGTGCAGCGGGTTAAAGCACAGCACAAAGAAGCTTAAGTCACTTCCACATGAGTTCGATCCCCACCTGCCCTGGAGGAGAGCCACATGGCAAGACAGACCTCTCCTGACCCGCCCGCTGCTCCCCTCAGCAGTGCACTTCATCGATCTACCTTTTCTGCTCCCCACTCTGTCTCTGGTGAATCCTCTCACCTTCCGCATCTCTGGCCTGTACCCCAGTTCTGTATGAATGAATAAGTAAATCTTAAAAAAAAAAAAATCTTCAGATACAGAACAGGAAAGGCAGGGAAATTAGCATCAGTAAGGAGTTAAGATGGAGCACCACAAACCTCAGCGTATGGGAGCTATATGCATTGATCATTTACAACTGAAATTTAAATTATTTTAATATATAGCAGTTTATTGAAACAATTTAATGTTACTTAAGATAGTCAATCCTTGTTAGTCATGGATTCAGCATTTTTAAACTTGCCTACCCACTACAACTTTCTCTGTTATCCCCAGGTCAATACTCGTGGCACATTCACAGCCATCGGAGGATGTGTACAGATAGCAAAATATTTGTGATGACTGATGGGCACATGCCTACCTAAGGTCAACTCAAGGTGATCCTGCCTTCTTATGAAGATCTCATACTGTAAACTTTTCCTGGTCTCTTTAGTACACAAATCTTCACCTTTCTGTGTCTTTTGCTAATGATTTATTTGCTTAAAATATCCTTCAAATATTGTGTGTAAGTGATGTTTAGCATTCCTGAGTACCTGGAGGTTATGACATGCTCTAGGGAGAAGGCTTATTCCATCATAAGTTAAAGTGCTTTGACTGTGAGTTCAGTGTTACTGAATATGCATTATATTTTAAATAAGATACCTTTAAACAGAAGCATACATAAAACAAGATTATATGTTGGTCAGTTGATGAAAATGTCATGAGCGGAGGCTCACAGCACCCAACCTTATATTGCCTTTAGAGTCAACAACTGAAGGTTTGCAAATTCAATGTGTGTGGCAAGTTCACAGAATACAATCTGTGTAAACAAAGAGAAGCAACTATTTAATTAAACCACATTTAAAATTTAAATAAAGAGGTAGAAAGATTTTCACTTCAGGAAATTGTAGACTAGGTTTTGGACCAATATTCCCAGCAAGGACAACTGTGTGAGCTGGGCAAAATGTATGCAAGCTTTTGAAGTTATTAGAAAATCATTGAAGTCTTGTGAGGCCAAAATCTAGGAAAGAAAGAAGTCTACTGAAATAAGCATAGTGATATGAAGGAAAATAAAGAAGACTTAAACAAATGGAAAAATATACCATATCAGGGGTTCAAAGATTCAATGTTGGCCCTTCCTGGTGGTGCAGTGGGTTAAAGCACAGCACTGAGAATCTAAAGCCGCTTCTGCTTTTAGAGTTCGATTCCCGCCTGCCCCAGAGGTGACCACATGGCGCAGCAGACCTCTCCTGACCCGTCCGCTGCTCCCCTCAGCAGTCTATTTTGTCGATCTGCCTGTTCTGTTCCCCACTCTGTCTCTGGTGAAGCCTCTCACCGCCCCTGAGCCTCTGGCCTGTACCCCAGTTCTGTATGCACAAATAAATAAATCTTTAAAAAAAAAAAAAGATTCAATCTTGTAGAAATACCAGGTCACCTTTGATTACTCTGTATTCAATGAAATTTCAAAGTCCTTGGTTTCTGAACAGTCAAGATAAACTTGAAGAAAACCAAATTAGAGTATTTGCACTAGCACATATGAATATTTCTTACAAAGTTACATTAATTATGACAATGTGATAATTGCTAAGAATAAAAAACAGACCAATGAAATAGAATGCAGAGTCTACAAACAGACCCAGTAATATCTATGACCCAAGTGATCTTTCAGAGCACTAAAGATATATGATGTTGTGTGAATGGAATATCCATGCAACTATCTACATCCAACAAACCCAATAGGCTGTAGATATAAATGTGAAGTAAAGTTAGAAGATAGTAAAGTATCTTGTTGTCTTTGGAATAGGCAGAGATTTCTTAGGACACAAGAATATGAATCATAAGCAAAAATGTAGTGCACTGAAAATGTAAACTGTTCATCAAAAACTCCATTAAAAGGAAACTCATGTGACACAAAAATATCAGCACTAGACTATACCAGTTAAAAGCCTGTGTATAGAATATATACAGAAGTGTAGGTTTCTCCCCCCAAATCAGGAAAGTTAATGGGAAAGTGCTTTATCTGGTGGGTGGGTGTTAGGGGTGGGGGTGGGGGAAGGATTCCAGGGCAGCAAGAATAATAGAAATAGGGAATAGAGGAAAAGAAAAAGGAAAGAAAAAATATATACCTATATCTTTGTAAGAAAACATAACCCATTAGTTTCCATATTCTCAGAAGAGTATATGAAAAGGAGAGAAGGAAAATAATTTGTATGTTGGTTTCCTTCTAGCTTGTTACTCATTGTCAAATTACTCCATAAGATGGTGTTAACATTTTATATTCCCAAGTTAAGTCATTGGCTTTTCTTGATAGCCTCTAGAGAGCCCCCTGGCACATGGTAGGAGAAAATGGACCCTCCATAGTGTGCAGGTGTGAATCTGGGAACCAGAACTGCTGCAGTTATAGCATAGTGTGCCATACCTTACCCTACAGCTCTTATTTTAGGGGACCCCTAAGCAGTCTAATATTAGGGTAGGAGGCAAGAGGATAAGCAATTTAGAACAACCTCTGAGCAAGTAGCCAGTCATTCAAAAGGTTGGGGTTAGAAGGAGTGGGCTGATTGCCAGAGGTATATAAATTGGCACAATCTAGTAGGAGAGCTGGTAATGGACCTTTTGAGGTCCTTTGAAGATAGCCAACATTAAAATAACATTAATGTTGTAAACATTAAAATGTATTTAACCTCTCAGAAAATGAAAGCTATGAAATGCCAGAAGAATGCCACTCTAACATTCTGAACATTCTAACATTCTAAAGTTCTAGATTGACAGTGAGAAATGTTGGTGATAATATGAAAATGAAATTCTTGAATGCTCAATAGAATGAAACCTGCTATAACTTCACATGAAGTGTTAATTGATGTAACTACTTAGAATTTTCTACTAAGATTAAATAGATGTCCACTCTATGAACTAGCAATCCCACTTTAGACAAATATCAACGGAAATGAATACATACATTAAAGAAGAGATGTACAGATGTCTGTGCCAGTGCACAGTGTCATTCTTCATAATAGTTACCAAACTAGAAACAAATCAAATTTTTGTTAACTGTAGATGATAACACAACTTGTGGTGGTCTCAAATAATAGAGTATTATGCAATAATGAAAAGCATACTACTACAAATAATAATAATAATATTATTATTAAAATAATATTAAGTATAAGTAACATGCAAAAGAACACATGCTTTTTTTATGTGGATTTTTTTTTAAATATTTATTTATTTGTACATACAGAACTGGGGTACAGGCCAGAGGCTCAGGGGTGGCGAGAGGCTTCACCAGAGACAGAGTGGGGAGCAGAACAGGCAGATCAACGAAGTACACTGCTGAGGGGAGCAGTGGGCGGGTCAGGAGAGGTCTGCCTCGCCATGTGGTCACCTCCGGGGCAGGCGGGAATCGAACTCATGCGGAAGCGGCTTTAGATTCTCAGTGCTGTGCTTTAACCCACTGCACCACCAGGGAGGGCCACACACATGATTTTTTTTATGCAAGTTTGAGAATAAGTAAAATTAACTCACAGGGAGGTGGGTAAGGATAGTAAATGGGAATAAGCAAGAGTAGAGGTTTAAGGGTGACTGTCTGCACATAGTTGATATGTTCACTTTGCATTAATTTATCAAATAATATACTTTTGATTTACATGCTTTTCTACTTGTTAGAATTTTGAAAAGTTTATTAAAAACAAAAAAGAATGATTCTTCGTAAATATAACTACAACAACACACTATAAAAACTGAATCTCTGATTATTGCTATATCACTTTCCATCCATTCTTGTATATGGAAATCAAGAGTTTGCTATAATATGCAATCAAAGTTGCCAAGTTATAAATAAGAATTATCCAATGATAGCTAAGTGTACTAACTACGAACCAGGCAATACTCTAAGCAGTTTGCATGCAGTTATTATTTTTATCCTGGAAGAAGTCTTATGAGGCAATTACTATTACTGTCTAAACTTGGAAATAGATAGTTTTTAGCCCAATTCTGTCCTTGAATTTGCTCAACAATGAAAACAAATGACATCCCTCTCTTAGAAGTTCCCATATATTGGGACTTCTATTACTTCTGTTTCAGGAAAAGTAGTCTTTTTAGTTGCTAATGAAGTATACTGTGTCTGAAAGTGCTCTGTGGCCTAACACTGCAATCCCTAGTATACATAACTTGAACAACTTTTTTTTTATTAGATGGGGACTCGTAAAGGCAGGAATATATTGAGCAGCCGTTCCCAAACTTAATTGTTCAATTGCCTTAGTTGAGGGGACAAATCCTGGGAGTAATGTCCTATAGCTCATGATTTAGGATACAGTTTATTAGAATGTTTACTCTTGATTTTTCTCAACCCTTCATGGCTATTCTTTCTTGATCGCTTTTGCAAGGTCTAGTTTGCTAATAATTTTTGAAACACTGGTGTGTTCTAAGGCTCCATTTAATTTATTCCTTTACCTCATACTATATTTCCTTCCTATATAATTTCATATAAAATTGTACCTCGTTTTCTTTTTAAAATGTGGTAACACCAAAATCCTTACTTTAATCCAAGTCTTTCTTCTAAATTGTTAATCTGTATGTTCAATAAGCTACTAGTTGTTTATCTACTAGGTGCTTCAAAGGCATCTTTAATATGTCTGACCAACTCATGAAATTCTTTATTAGTAAGCATTATCACCATGAGTCGCTTGTGATTAAAAGAGAAATCTGGATGCCACAGATTCTTTTTTTTGCTACTTACTTTCCCACTTACCACATCACCTAGACCTACTGATTCTAATTTCAAAATATATCTTGACTCTATGTTCTCCTTGTTGTCCCTATTACCAATTCTTTGTTCTTAGCCATGCCTTAATCTCTTCTTTCTGCACTATAGCAGCATCCTCTTACCAAGACTCATCACATCCCAGACTGGACAAGTGTTTGACAGAGCACACTCAGAAAGGCCTAAAAGAAAATGATAAACGATGGGAAGGGGAAACAACCCAAAATATAGTGAGCTCTGTGGCTGTCTCATCCACTGTGCCTCCCTCTCCATTCTCCTACTTCTCTCTGTCTACCTTTCTTTCTCACCCTCCATGTCCCTCTCATTTTCACTTTTACAATGTTACTAAGATGTAACTAATATTCAATAAACTATACATATTTGAAATGTTTGATTGGATGAGCTTTAAAAAGTATCTACAAAGACAAAACCATCACCATAATTGTAACATACCTTTACACCAAAGTTTCTCCTTTATAATCCATCCCCTCCTCAGAATCAAGTTGGATGTATAGGCATCCAATCTATGAGGTGGGTTACTATAAAATAAGGTCCAATTTGACATCCCAGAAATGTAGGCTTGTTTTTTTCCTCTCTACTGACAAAATAACCAAAATCAAAACACAATGGTGAAAACATTTTTTTTCTTTTCAAAGTTTGTGATAATTCATCTTCCATAATATTGGATTTTATTTTCCAGGGCTTTGTTCTTGTGACATGAATCAGAGGTATGAACCCTGAATTTATAAAGGTTCATAGACAGTTTTACTTGGTTCACCCAGAAATGATTTACTATTCTCTGTGAATCTCTGGGGGCCAAGAGTCAATGCTTTAATCAGCACTGAGTATAGGGACTTCTCTTTCACTGCTTTGGTGAAGATTATAGGTACCTAAGTGTGATATTTTTTATACTACCACCTCTAATGAGAGTGTTTTAGAGGAAGATACTAAATTTTAAAAAGGTAATCAAGTTCAAGTACCTTTATTCACAATGTCCAAATTTGAAAAGGTAGAGGTAAAATAGCTGAAGTTAAAATCTATATGACTTTTTATAGAAGAAAAAGACACCTATAACATAGGTTTAAATGAATGAAGTCTAGTGTTTTCAAGTATTAGGGGTTCTAGAGTAGAATTTGTAATGTGTAGTAGTTCTAAAATAAAGGCACAAGATTGTCCTAGACTGATGAATAAAACGGGGTTTTGAGCCTTAAATCTAATTTGCCAAGACTCTATGATACTCTGAACAATTCATTGTCTCTAAACTCATTGTGAATTTCCCCAGGAGAATAAATGTTGATGTGTCTATCAGTGCCAAAAACATGAAAATTGTCAAGCTTCCTAATTTTTACTTTCCTGTAATGGTTGTAAGAACTATCTTGACTCCAGTGCATCAAGATGTTTCATTTATCATGGGAAAGACTAGGTCAAAGAACAAAGAAATGAAGGTATAGACCCCTTAACATTCCTCCAGCAAAACAGCTTTCACTATAGACTTTAATGGTGGCTGATAAACACCATAATCTCTATCAGTTAGTATCATTATAGATATATGGATAAAGTAACATGTAAAACTTCCCACAGTTAGATGCTGAAGCAAAGTAAAAGTGGACTATATGGGCTGAAAGGACACAGATTAAGAAGTAGTTACAATCAAATAATGACTATACTTATAAAAATCTGTATTTCACTGTGATCTTCAAAACATTTATACCTCCAGGTATATATTATTTTAATGACTCTTGGTCTTAAAAGAAATGGCACATCCCCAACCTCTGTATTTCAAGGTAAACAGAGCTTGCGTTTGCTATGAACTCTTCATGCCATTGTGTAGGAAATGTCTGTGCATCTAGTAGGCAATCCAGCGGCTATTACCTCCGCTCTTCTGGGAGTTGGATATGAACAAGCAGAGTCATTTTTCCTTTGTGGATACATTTCCTTCTTTCCTTCCCTTATCACCAACAGCTAATATGAGCCAGTTACTTTCAAAACAAAGGTCACTGTTGTAAAACTGTTAGTCTCGAGCTACTGCAGGAGAGTATTGGTGATACACTCGCTAGATGAAGAGAAAATGACACGATTCAACAGAAAAGTCAACTTTGTTATGAATATTATCCATTTGGGGGTTGTGAGTTTCAAAGAGAGAATTTTGTAGGTCCTCACTTAAAACGAATGGGGACAAATATGTCACATCAAAAGAGAAGTAGTATGTAAGATGGTGCTCGTGTTTTCATATGAAACATATGTATGTGTGCAGTCTGCCCAAACTGATAACAGTATTTTCTATATAATACCTAAGTGCTGTATTACAGATTTAATCCACAATCCATTTAGTCATAATTCCTTTCTATAGCAATTACTACTTATCAAATTACCTATTTCTTGGATGGCTACAGCAACTTTTGCCTATATCCTTCCTGCCTCTGCTTTTGTCAATGAATTTCATCACCTGTCCTGCCAGAGTACTTTTCTAAAATCACTAGTTTGTCACACTCTCAGTCTGATAATGGTAGCTCATCTGGTCAGAAGCATAGTCCAAATGGGAAACCACGGCTCTTAAGGCTCACACCATCTGGTCCTTCTCTTTCATGAATGTATGCCTGCCACTGACATTTAATTGTGAAGGGCTAGCTAGGTCTTCATTTGTCCATCAACTGATGCAAGTACTTTTGTATAAATAGGATCAAAACAAAACCAGGCTCCTGGTTTTGACAATATTGATCTTCCAGAATATAGCTTTTTTGGTCCAATAGGGAGCCTAGGTAGAGGAAACTAACACATAATACAAAGGAATATTCTGTAGGTAGCAAATTATTTCATGCACAGCCTTTTGTTATTATTAAAATACAAGCACCATCTTACTATTACTTCATCTCAGGAACTTGATAGGTATTGAGAATTTAATAAAGCATTTAATAGCTAAAAGTCTTTCTACTTACTATGGTCTCTTTGATAAAATCAATTGTGCCCTGTTTAATGTGTATTTCTTATAATCCTGTGAGACAGAGGTGCTTGATAAAAAAACATTTTTGCCTGTTAGTGGATAAAGCCAGTGCTTTCAAAAGTCATTAGCCTACTTTCTGTCGTGGTAATGAAATAGAAAGGATAGAAATAATAAGATGTGGTAGTAGCATGAAAACAAAAGAAAGAACAGAGATGGAAAATGCTAGACCATTTTAAAATATAAATAATTTTGGTATTTTGAGATCTCCTCTATAAAACTTTCATCTGGAATTCAAATGAGCAGTGAAGAAACTGGACTTTGAACTAGGAACTAACCCTAGAAAGTAGGTGATTTAACTGAGGCTCCCAAGGGGACAAAGGAGTGAGAGCAAGGTGGGGAGGGGTTGCAAGCACTTTGGTAGTGGGAGAACTATGGTGACCACAGCTGAGGGGAAAAATCCTGTACTGTGAAAAAACTAACAAAGATGTGAAATAATAGTACATCATTAAACAAGATACTAAAATATCCCAAGACAAAAAGATTAAATTCTCTTTTCCACAGAACACTTTTTTTTTATCTTTTGCCTTTAGATTCAAAGGTAATGGGGTATTGAAATGAAGTACTTCCTGTCTCCATTTTACTGAGCTCTAATGCTGAATTATAATTAATTGCTAATTCCCATTACAAGTACAGTGAAATGCTAGCTCACCAAGGTAGGGTTTCCAAAGAAGCCAGTTCCAAGTGGGTGCTGTCGCCATTAGTCAGGTTTCCCACTCCCACCACCTCTGTAGGAGGTCAATGTTCAACAGCCCAAGAAAGAAAACAATTTGGAAGAGAGTACAGAGGTGCTGTGACTTTCTCCCCCAGGGAAATGACGTTGTTTTTCCCTTAGCCACATGACAAATCCTAGGGTCAACAGCGGCCTAAGGTGTGCTGTTGGAGGGAGACTGCAGCTTCCCTAACACTAGCAGGGCAGAGAACCACGTCTCCTTGTACTGTCCGGTGTTTTCACTCGCTTCTCTGATGAAGCAAGCTGCCACGCCGTGAGCTGCCATATGGAGCGGGCCACATGGCAGAGAACTGAATGTGGACTTTGTTCAACAGTCAGCATGGAGCTGAATCTTGCCAAAAACCACACGAAAGTGCTTGGAAGAGGACCCCTCCCCTGCAGAACTTGATGAGACAGCAGCCACAGCCAACACCCTGATTGCAGTCTTGTGGGTGACTCTGAACCAGATGCTCCAGCTAAGTCACGCCTGTATTCTAGAGCCATAGAAACGGAGATAACACGGGATGTTTAGGACAAAATTTGGGAAAATTTGTAATACAGCCAGAGACAAATTAACTGACTGTGGGAACTGACTCTTGAGCCCAGGAATGAAAGAAAGCTGTCCTGAGGATGACTTTAAAGGGATTTTTTTTTTTTTTTCCACAGAGGAGCAGCTAGGAGCCACCCTAAGAGAGGAGATCAATACAAAGAGAAAATTGTGAATGGGGACCTTATATCAGCAGCCAGACGTGAAGAGACATTGCCTGGATCAAGGAATTGGAAGTTCTTGGGTAGCAGGGATGGAGAGTAGTAGGACAGTTTGTAAGGATACAGCAAAAGTGTGCCATGAAAGAAAAACCCTGCTCAGTGCAGGCATTCTTGCCTGTGAGCACTGACACCAACCTTTAACTACACTGGTCACATGAGCGTCTGACAATCTGGGCCGGACCTTCAAGCCCTTGGAAATGGCAGCCCAGAGACCAGAGAACCAGGTAAGCTAGGAAGTAGGAAGCGGTGAAATGCATCCCTCCCCTGCTGTAGGTTCCAGCAGACTTGAGCTAAGGAAAAGAAAACATTCCGTCTGAATGAACTTGTGGTTTTGACATCTGATCCGATCAGAGTGTAATTTTTAAATATTTGCTTAGAGTGAAATGTAAATGCTTCGAAGCGATGAGACTTTTTATTATCATGACATTTTGGAAGAAGACATGGATTCTGCCTGGCCCTCTGTCCACGAGGGGTACCAGAAGATGCACAAAGTGAGTTTCATAGAGACGACCTCAACTGTGGCACTATTGCTATTTTGGGCAGACTGATTCCTTGTTATGTGTGTGAGCTTAGATGGAGATTGTATATGCTCTGAGTAGTTCAGCAACATCCCTAGTCTCTGCCCACAGATACCTTAGCATCTCTCCCCCCACTCCATTGTGATTATCCAAATGTCTCTAGACATTTGGAGACAGAGTGAGGAATCACCTTTGGTTGAGAACCACTGATATAAAGAAAGTACTAAACCAATGTAAAATATTTCTGTGCTTGCACATTGCTTGATAAATACATTTGGTATAGAATCACATACAACAACCCCCTGAGTCTCCAGGATTTTTCTTAAGAAAGATCTTGGGAAATGGCTTTGACTTCTGGCAAAAAGAACCTGTATGAGATACAAATCTATGCACAGATTGAAAAAAAAAATTGCTGATATATAACTCTTGATAACCTAACAAAATATCTTTGCTTGCCTTAACTATACTCCTTCAGAGAGCATTTTTGGCAACAAGTAGTCAGTTCTGAATCCATATTACCCCTCCAAGTCCTGTCCTCAACACACAGACATGTCTCCACGCATTATGTTATTAAGGTTTGACTTGGACATGCATATGTGTTGGGTCTCAAAAAGAAATTCAGTTGTGCTGACTGCACAGTTTTGTTTTTTCCTAACAATTACTGAACAGCACATTTGAACTCGTTTTTGTTGTTGTTGTTTTTGTTTGTTTGTTTTTAAATGATCCTCCAATAAACCTGTTTAAAAAGTGATTTAAATAGCAAAATCATCCTTTAGGTACCTGAATCTCTGCAGGTCTTCTGTAGATATTCCTCTTACTAGTTTTTGGAGATACCCAATACTTTGCTTTGATTACCTTCTTTTCCCTACATAATCACTGCTTTCAGAATTTATTACAAATCCTTTAACATAGCTTATGGCTAAGCCTTATGCACTGATACTGCACTGGTGAGAAAATTTTATTTAGAAAGATTGGAAAGGTACACAGCCTGCTCATTTTTATTTGATTTCAGTTATTGCTGTGCCACTAGGTGTTCTCAGGATCGTTTTCGCTCCACATATTGAGCTTGGAACTTCAAAGTAGTTATTTTTCAAAAGGAGATTTTGCAGGTAACTAACATGTTATGCAGAATATGATATTTAGGTCCTGACTGACAAAAGCTCGTCTTGCTGAGCTCTCTGACACTGAACAATTGATCAACTTATCACAAACAATGTCCGCCAAGAGTAAAAGCCACTCGTCTTTTGATGTTGGCTTTCCAAGTAAAGTATCTTTTGAACTTATTATAAACTGTTGTGTTTATTCAGGGACAATTAACTGTAGACTATGAATTTCCTCATTAATTCCTTTGACAATCTGGGTAAATTGGTAAGTAAAAAGAAGCCAATGAAACCTAAGAACAACATAACTGTAAAATACCAACATAAGATAATCTTAAGATAGCAACATAAGATAAATGTTTTTATTTTCATGGCACTTCCTACTTGTCAGTATAGGTTTGATTCTGGTGTTTGTCCTTGGAGATGATGACGGAAGGTGCCTGTGATCAGGATTTCATCATGACTTTAGCCAGAATTAGAGTTTTCACTTAAGGGCTTATTACAGGAAATTATGAACATATATATATATATATATATTTGGGGTAATAAATCATTAATTATATATATATATTTTTTGGGATAATAAATCATTAATTATAAACAAATATGGAAAATGCAAGAATTATGAAGGAAAATAGCTAGAAATTGCTAGAAATGACAACTGAGTCTCTTTTGCCAAGCAATTAGTTTAAAGGATAGCTGCTAATACCAAGGGAAAGATGCCTTATTCCTAAGGGTCAGATATCAAAAAATCTTTTTTCAGTCTGCTGTAGATTTGTATCTTCCATGGATTCTTTTTATAGGTGTCAAATCTACTTCCTGAGAACTTCTTTTAGGCAAAATGCTGGAGGGCCAGCGAGTTACTCACAAAATTCCCCATTTGGTTCCTGTAGCGAGCTTATTGATCAAGGAAGATACAAGCACAGAACTAACTTTGTAAATGTTTTTGTTTGTTTTTACTGCTTTCCTTTAAATCACAAGGGTGATTTTGACTCCAGAAGACACCTGATAGTGTCTGAAGGCATTTTTGTTACCACCAGTGTATCAGAATTACAGCTGCCAATAGATAGAGTCTTTAATAGGTGCCAAACACCGTCCAATGTCCAGGCCAGCTCCCACATACAAAACAAAGAATCACATGACCCAAAATGTCAACAGTGCTGACAGCACTGACAGAGATAACCAATGTGAACATATTTTTGTATGTCCATCAATTTATTTTTTCCTCACCATGATTCCATCTTTCCCTCTTCATTCACTTTCATGCCCTATGTAACTTTTTATTTATGTGCATATTATAAATAATTCCTCACAGCATTACATAACATTTAGTGCTACACGCATACTGTACTGCATTTATTCCTTGATAACCACCTGTTGCATTTCTAGGATTGCCATAATTATAATGTTACTTTGAATAATTCTGACTATCAATCTATTTCTATATCTTAACTAAATGGTTTTTTGGGATGGGTTCTTTGAAGTGTAGTTACTGAGTTAAACTAAATGATTGTCTCTAAAGCTCTTCTTGTTTCCAAATTACTTTTGTTGTGAACAGTCTCTGCAGCAGTGTATAGAGAACTCATCAGGCCTCTGCTGTGTCTATATTTAGCCAATATGAAATTTAACATGCTAACACTAATATAAATCTCACAGTTCTACCATGATTTAAGTCTACTAGGCACCTTAACATACATTCTATAAGCTGACTAACAAGGAATAAGAAGTTCAGCTTCTATTATCCTTAACTTCCCCCTCCTCTAACACCCATATAAGGAACTTTAAAGAAGTGACTTCCCCCAACAGCAAGAAAAACAAAAGGATATAAACCACTGAGGCTACATTAAGCTAAAAAGCTTCTGCACAGAGAAAAAGATGGCAACCAAAGGGAAGAGACACCCTACTGCTTCGGAGAAAGTATTTGTACATCATACACCTGATATCAAAGATCTACAAAGAACTTACAGAAACCAGCAAAAGGAAAACAATCAAAGAATGGGCAGAGGAGCTAAATATACTCTTTTCCAAAGAAGACACACAGATGACCAATAGCACATGAAAAAAAAAAAAAGTTCACCATCACTCATCAGCAAGGAAATTCAAATCAATACCACAATGAGATACCAACTCATGACCTGTGAGAACAGCCCACCTCAAAAAGACCAGAAAAAACGAGTGCTAGCAAGGGTGTGGAGGGAAAGGAGCCCTATTACACTGCTGGTGGAAATGTAGACTTCCTCAATCCCTCTGGGAAGCAATGTGGAAGCTTCTCAAAAAAATAAAAAAGTGTCTGCCATGGGACCCAGAAATTCCACTCCTAAGCTGCTACCAATACAAAACACAACAAACAAAATGAAGCAAAACATGATTTCAAAAGGAAGCCCACCCTCCTATGTTTATAGCAGCACTATTCAAATAGCCAAGATAGAGAAACCAGCTAAGTACCCCCAAAGAAGACTAGTGGATGGAGAAGATGTCATACACAGATAGACAGACAGACAGACACACACACACACACACACACACACACAGGAATACTACTCAGTGATCACAAAGGATACAATCATGGATGGAGCTGGAGAGGATTATACTAAGTGAAATAAGTCAGAAGTAGAAAAATAAATACCAGATGGTGCCATTAAGATGTGGAATAGAGAGAACGCAAAAAAGGGGCCAAAGACAAACTTTAAAACCTACTCTTGAAAGCTGACCATAGGTCTTCAGCTTATAGAGGGGCAAGGGAGAGGACCGGGAGGGATGGCAAGGAGGGAGCACAATGGCCTATGGTGGAGGGCTGTGGTATTCTCTGGGGGGTGCACTAAGGTGACCAGACCTAAGGGGGAAATGCCATTCTGTCAGAACACTGGCAAGGATGTAAGACAACGGCATCTCAATAACAATAAACATTAAAATATTTTTTTTTAAATAAGAGATTTCCTTAAGTTTACACATTTTATTTTTTTAATGTAGAAGTCTATACATGAACCAAAAGCCTACTTTTATTCTGTGCTCTTTGAATGCAACAGTGCCCTGTTATTACCTAAATAACAAAAATGCAATTTCACAATCTGAATTGCTTGAACACAAAAGTGCCTGGACTAGGGCCAGTCAAGGATTTGGCCATCAGGTTGTCCCATGCTTAGCTAATGTGTTTCCTACCTGCCCCTTTCCAGCAGATGGTGCTGTTTTTCCAACATTCAAATTTGCTGGTTGGTAAATGAAAACTTTTGATTGATTTGAGCAGGGCTGCTTAAGGGTGTTCAATGAAGTGTATACTTTACACAGTGGTAATAGAGAAATTGCTCACAGACTGAAAATTGAACCTGAAAATGAGATAGCACACTTCAAACATATCAGCAGCCTTTGCTCATGTTGATGCAAACAATGTGCTTTTCAAAGTCCTGAAGGCAAATAAATGAATCACCATCCTACAGCCATGATGTATTAAATTAGACCATTTTCCTAGAGACCCAGCAGTAAATGTTTTTGGGAGGCTAGGAGTCAGGAGGCTGTGGGCCTTAAAACAGAGTAGTTATAAAAAGCCTCTGAGTAGGCCCTCCCTGGTGGCGCAGCAGGTTAGAGCATAGCACTAAGAAGCTAAAGCCGCTTCCCCACGAGTTCGATTCCCGCCTGCCCCGGAGGTGATTCACATGGCGCCACCGACCTCTCCTGACCCACCTGCTGCTCCCTTCAGCAGTGTACTTTGTCGATTTGCCTGTTCTGTTCCCAACTCTGTCTCTGGTGAAGCCTCTCACTGCCTCTGCACCTCTGGCCTGTACCCCAATTCTGTATGCATAAATAAATAAACCTTTAAAAAAAAGACTGAGTCATGGTAGAGAATTTATATGATTTCTATGAATTATATCACAGAGTCAATGTTAGTGAAATGCAGATGACGGAGGTGTCAGCAGGGATTCACTTTTTTAAAATAATTTGATGTTAAGATAGAAGAAGAAATGCAATATCTCTTTCAGTCAGTCCAAAAGGGACAAATTTCTCATTGTCAATACAGTTATACAGTTTAGAAGTTGCCCTAAACACAGTTAAGACTTGGAGCACCTCTCCTGAGTTCAGATCTGGTTTGTTTGCAAGGTGGGCTGAGGCCAGTCCAACTTCACTGAGATGAGTTGAGGTGAGAATTCAGTTTTAAAGAAACATCTTGTAATTCCGTCATAACTAGCAAGGAAAAGGATGGGCTTGGAAAAAAACCAAATCAGCAAACAACTATTGTTTAAAATTATTTATAATCTGCATATTAATTGAGATATGCACAGCAGTGTCTCCCATTTTACAGGAAGACCAAAAACAATACATAGGCTGCTGATAAGGAGATTACTAATCAACAACATTGGTTAGTAAATGACATGCAATGAAAAAATGCCTTCCTCCCCTAATTTGTAATTTAACAAGAACTGAGAATAAATGACTAATCTGGGTCTGTGTGGTCTTCAGAGTGAGGCATTCCCAAGACCAAAGTGAGATGAAGCAGAATTGCTAAGTTGTTTCCAGTTTAGCCCAAATTAATGTATTTGTCTATAAAGTTATCTGTCTTTTTTGAAAATATTAGTGGTTATATAATGGAGGAATACTAATGTCTGATCCCCTTTCTTTTGCAAAATCACACGAGTACACGATTCTACATAGAGACTCACACAAAATGAAAAGCAGACGTTCCCAAAAGAAAATGTTGGGCATTTGAAAAAGAGGCAAGCAGATAACAAAAGCAGTTACATTTTAGATTCTAAAATAAGGGGGGAAAAGCTACAACTTTTTATTCACATAGCATTGCCTCAAAGGAACAGAGGCATTTTTAACTCACCTCACATCCCAGTCTGGGACTTTAATAATAGAAGTTAACAAACAGAACCATTTCTCTGTGACCCATTATTTTATAGCAGCTTTTGAAAATTGTTGTAATTTATTTAGTCTTTTCCATTTCCATCTGATGTATTTGTCTGTTGTTCCTGAACACATTCTATCTTGTGAGAAATCAGTCCTGGCTGTGCTTAGGAAATGCATTTTTAAAGACTATATTTTCAAAGGTGTTGGCAACTTGCAGATTTGAGATTGCAAATATCCACACTGCAGAACATGTCAACTGAATCTTCCAATCAGAGAAGGCCTGTGTTGACAGCTCTCCCCACGGTGGGCATTGGATTTAATCGGAAAATTTTCAGCTTAAAGGTTGAGTGCTAAGCTGAAAATGCACCGTGTCAAAGGAAATTCCATTTCAAGTAACATGGAAATTTATTTGAGAAGTCTCCACGACTGTCATAGTTCAAGGGCTGTCTTACCAAGGTTTTTATTCTATACTTTATTACCAACATTGAAATGATTTCCTCTTTATCATCATTTTGTATCTGAATTGACTGTACTCTAGCTCTCTATCCATGGAAAACTGAAAAGGTTAAAGAAAAGTTCTCTTCTGTGGACACTTACATTGTTATGAAAATTCAAATTGATGTTTATATTATCCTGGTCTGCTCACAAATGGTGAACTACATTAAGCTGCAGATGAGGCGCTATTGAATATTTCCTGAGTGTTACTGGTAAATGCCATCCCCAAAGCAACTTATCAGACACCTGATGTAGACCAATGGGCAAAATTTAAAAAAATTCACAGTAGGAGAAAAGGTAAGGGAATTTCAATGTAATTAGAGTGAAGACTTAAAAGGCACCTGACTCTTTCCATTTAATTTTGAAATAAGTAAAGCACACTAAGAGAGAAAGTATGTTCTGTTACCTATTTCTTGGGTTACCAGTTTCTGCTGGTTTGTTCAGTGACCTTGGTGACATCCATAAGGATTCTGTGAGTGCTTTTCTCTTATATTTTTCCTTCCAGCCTTTAGACTTGGTTGGACACAGAGTCCCAAGTGTCCCATTTTGTACCCTATATTCCCCAAAAAAAGGAGATCACAAAGTGACAGCACCTGATAAGCCTTGCCAGTAGGAGTGATTTAAAGCAAAACCGTGAAGCCAACACAGTCAGCCTGGATGTCTCTCCCTTTGGGTATCCTTCATTTTCATTCTTCCTTAAATTAGGCTACTTCCTATCTTTTCTCAGCTCTGAGCAACTTTCTTGCTACCCACTAAGTAATTCTTACTGGGCACTATTTATTTTATAAAAAGCTTTCCTGACACATAGCTCATTTAAAGATGATGAACACACTGCTTGGAAATGTAGGAGCTATTGTGGAGACCATAATTCCTTCTGAGTTCTTACCACTTCAAGGTAATCACCCCCATCTTTGCAGATCAAGTGGTTACTTAGCTAGTCAGGCAGAATGGGATGAGCATAATCTTTGTGGTTGAAGAGACAGCTCTAGGATCAAACGCAGTGTCTCTAACTTACAATGTAAGTGACACTGGAAAGAACTTTAAAATCTTAAATACTCAGTTTCCTCATCTGTGTCCTGCCAATCTGTCCATCTGGAAGATTGAAGGCTAAAGTTCTGCTGAAGAGTTTTGGATCTGTCTGAATTGAGCTTTGTCCACTCATCCCTCTTTTATAAATTGCCTTCTCTCTTTAATTATGCTACAGAGGTGATCCTGAGGACAACATAGATGAGACTGACCCTCTGACTACCATGATAGATCAATATAGAAGCCTATAGAAATCGAGTGCTGCCAGTTATGGTGCTTATCTTGAGAATTTAAGGCACACACACACACACACACACACACACACACACACACACGCACTACTATTGAGACCATATGGAGCCTGGAATTTTGACACTATCAACCTGGCATTGCCTTTTTGTTTATTTCACTGTATATGGCAGCTGAAAATTTTCAAGTATATCCAAAAAAACAAAACAAAACAAAACAAACATCCTAACACATTTGTACCACTGATGGCCTTGACAGAGAAGTAGAGAATAGGAGGTTCTGAGAAACACAATGTGCAGAGAAGTGTTGGAGAATAAGGCAGTTGTGTGGAAAGAAGATAGATCTGGGATGGCACAACCTCATGAGAGGCCTGGCTGACCTCCCTTCCTCTTCCAGGGGTATGGAAGAGGGTGTCCTGATAATTAGCTACCTGCTGTGGCATCTATATTGAGTGGGTAGCTGTCCCTTTGAAAAGTCCTCAGTTTTCGACTAGATGTGTGATGAAAATGATTCCCACTCAGCCAGTAAACCATAGTTTTCTTCCTGTTCCAGGAGGGACTTGGCACATGTTCAGAAGAAAAGATCCTACCTATTCTCCCCACCACCCCCAGCCGAGAATACTCACAAATGGTGAAAATTAGCTGCTTAGTTCCCATAGTCTTCAAACATTGCCTTTTTTTTCTGACTCATCTCTTACTCATACTTTTTCCTGTCTTTGGAGCCTAAGTCACACGATAAATCAAAGTCACATGTCACAAAGTTACTATCAAAGTTTTCCAAAGTCACATGTTTGGGATGACTCTTGGGGGTAGCTCTATCCCAAATCGCACATTCTACTATATCCCAACTGAGTCTCTTTATGGCTAACATTAACAGATGAACATTTTATCCTTAATGGGGTCATGAAAAAATAGTTTCTCCCAGGCTTTCTGGCTGGGGACCCTTAACTAACGCTTCTCCAAGTGCTAGAACATAATTAAAGAGTTTTGCTTTTCTCTTTGTTTGTCTTGGGACACTTTTGCTGCCCTTCTGTTCAGCCTCTCACTTCAGCTTTCCTTCCTTTTATAGAAATAGAATTCAACCTCAAATTTTTAGTCTTAATCTGTTTTCTAGAAGACAAAGAAACTGATGAATTTTAAGTATTAACACCTGGATGAACAGGACATAATTTGTTCTTCACAACAATTACCAGGTAGATATTTTTAATTCCTAATTTACCTATGATGCAAGTGAAGTTCAGAGAAATAAAAACGAGAAGTACATGCCCTAAAAGGAGAACAGGGGACACAGTATCTTGGGCTTCCCACAATTTTACTTTCTACAGCCACCTATTTGTGGGTTTAGGGAGAAATGAAGGGATCCAGACAGGAAAATGGAGGGCAAGTTTGTTAAAAAAAAAAATGCACTCATATTTATCAAATATATAGCATCACGTATTCAACTACGAGCCTACAGAAAACAGTGATTATGCATAATCATCTTTTTCAAAACTGTAGTTAAAGAAATTGTTCATCTTGTCCCTTACTGCAGATTATAAAAGGGTCTATGTGTGTAGCTATAGTGAGCCGTGCCATGAAAACTGTTTCGCTGGGTGTCTTTTTCTACTTCCTTTAATTATCTTTCATTATCTTTGTCTTACAGTTGTTTCTGTATTATTTAAAATGTAATGTACTGCTTACCTATTTTATTTGTTTAAACTTCAACAGTTAAGTCACAGTAGTTGAACACACCATAAATAAAATGGATAGAGCAGAGCACCATATATGCTTAATGTTATGCCAAGAGTTGTTATAAAATGAAATACATCATTATCGTTGTTTTCTCTAAATGAATTATGATTGAAATTCAAATATAAAAAGTGGTTTCTATTAAACACTTTGGCAAAGCAATAACACTGTTCATTTTAAATATGCATTGACAACAAGCAACAAGACAAATGTGGGATTTAAGACCACACATACACACACAAAAGCAGGAAAAAGTAGATGAATAAAAAATATAATACACATTTTCATATGTATCAAGTACAATAATCAAAAAGCTAAGTAAATGTAGATAACTTTGAACATTGGAACTTATCTTTATATAATTATATCCTTCACGCTCTGGATTTGTTTAAAGAATAATACAATTAATTTTCCTAAAAGGTGAGTTTTCTTGGTACTAAATTTAATAAAATCACTTGCTATCTATTAAAAGTTAACGAGTGCCCTCCCTGGTGGTGCAGAGGGTTAAAGCACAGCACTGAGAAGCTAAAGCACTTCAGCATAAATCCAATCGTCACCCCAGAGGTGACCCACATGGTGCATCAGACCTCTCCTGACGCGCCTGCTGCTCCCCTCAGCAGTGTATTTCAGTAGATCTGCCTGTTCTGCTCCCCACTCTGTCTCTGGTGAATCCTCTTACCAAGCCTGCACCTCTGGCCTGTACCCCAGTTCTGTATGCGCAATTAAATAAATCTTAAAAAAAAAAAAAAAAAGTTAGGCCCTCCCTGGGGACGCAGCAGGTTAAAGCACTGCACTAAGAAGCTGAAACCACTTCCGCATGAGTTCGATTCCCGCCTGCCCTGGAGGTGACCACATGGTGTGACAGACCTCTCCTGACCCACCCGCTGCTCCCCTCAGCAGTGTACTTTTGTCGATCTGCCTGTTCTGCTCCCTACTCTCTCTCTGGTGAAGTCTTTCGCTACCCCTGAGTCTCTGGCCTGTACCCCAGTTCTGTATGAACAAATAAATCTTTAAAAAAAAAAGTTAGTAAGGATAGTGATGAGAGATACAGCTTTGGGTGGAATTTTTTCAGACTCTTAAGAAAATTATGTTCTGTGGGTTTCTGGAATAGTGATAATTATCCTAATAATAAGTGTGTCTATAACATGTGTAAACTATATTGTTAAAATAATCTAAAATGTCTAATTTGTATGTGGGAAAAAGCAAGAATAAATTTTAAAACTTGTTTTTTTTAGTGTATTTCAGAAACAAAAATAAAAATGCCCAGGTTATATAACTTTCAGACAATGCATTCAAAATGCATTTTAAGGAAAATATGAGATTGAGAAATAAGAATGGCTTTCCAAATATGAGCTCTTGATGATTAACACTGATTAGAGATAGAATCAAGAAAATAGTTATACCCAAAGTTAAAAAATAATTATCCACTACCTTCCAAAAAAATGCAGTTTAAAGAAAACGTTTCATTTCAAGAAATGTTTTTTACTCTTCTTGTCTTCTGTGCTATAATTTTTTTTGAAGCACAGACAAAGGATTAGAAACAAATAGAAAAATGAGCACTCTGAAGGATGATGGCATTTTCTGTGAATGACAAACATTTTGCTATTTGCATCAATGCTTTGGGATTCACATAAAACTTTAAAGCATAAGTTTTATGATAAATCTTAAAGTTTACCAGTCACACATACCTGGATGTTTCTAGAATATTAAGTGTATCATCAAACATTCTACTTATTCACAAACTCTTACTGAACTCAGTATCTGAAGGTCAGGAAGCCATATATGTTACATCAAGATTAACTCTAAAGTTTTCCCATCAAGCTGGATGCTACAAGACTTTTTTTTATAATGTGAATTTGTCAAAATTGTTTCATAAGTCTACCAATATTCTTGGAATGTACAGGCCACACCAACGTGTGCTGTGTGCCAGGTAGACTAAGGGGCAATGAAGAAAGGCACAGAAGACCACTCTACATGCACAGGAAAAGAGGAAGATTTAGGAAGAAAAACCTCACATTGATGATTCAAGAGTTAGGCCTAGGAAATAGCATTTCAGATTTGCTTCTATTCCAATCTACCTTGGCTTTATCATTCTATTACTGTCAATATTCCTGCTGGAGCCACTGTTGTTACTCTTGGATTGGGTGCGATCTCTTGAGGTGAGGGAGTGAAGCAGAGAGGCTGGATGGTGTCACTGTTATTCCTTCAGCCTGTCTACCTGTCTGCCTCCTTAAGATGTTACTGAGAGATGTCTGAGAGAGAGTACTAGTTGCAAATATAGCACAGTACTGTACCACATACCAGTCATACATAAGAGGGTGTGTTTGACCCTTTCCCTCCTGGATATGTGCTGGATCGATTGGTCTGGGTCACTGGGGACCAGGAAGCTTGATAAATTAGCTGTATCTTATAATTAGTTTGATTCCAAGTAGAAGTAGACACTTAAACATGTTTTCTAGAAAAGATTTAAACATAATATTCTTTTTATGTATGAACCTTTTTAAAAATGGTAGCAGATATTTCCCTCCAAGCACGATAAATGTCTTAGATGCTAATATCTTTTGGTGCACTGCTCTCTCAAGTCAGTTACCCATTCTCAAATTTGCTCCAATGTGCTTCAAAGTTGTGAAGCTTAGACAAAGGAGTGGTAGTGGTTCAGGTACTGATAAAATGGAAAGGTCAGCAAACATTTGTGCATTTGGTGCATTTTTCTTTTTTCAAATGCTTTCTGATAATGCCCGACATCTGGCATTGTCTTAGCAGTAGGATTAACTTTAGTTTCAAAACACAAGGATATGGACTTCTTTGGACACACCGCTTCATGGAAGTAACATTTAATTTGCAATCTGAAATTTTTAAGGTTTCTCATTCATGACATCAGTATACTGTGAGTGCAATAATTACAGGAAATGAATAAGTAAAGACATAACTGAATGTAGCCATCTTTAGGTATGAAGAATAGCTTCTGCTTTGTTTTGATTGAGATTTCAATTTTCAGGAATTCTAATGCAAAAAAAAAAAAAATCTTCCAAAACTTCAGTCATTAAATTTGGTAGGAAGGCCTGAAAGCCACATAGTTTTGCATGGAGGCAGAAAATTATGTCCATTTTGTGCAAGATTTTGGCTAATGTTGGGATTCTGTAGCCTATAGTTTTCATGGAATATCTGATTATTAACCCTTTAGAATCAGATAAGAAAACTCAGCCTGGATTAGTGGAAATGTGAAATGTCAGCCAGGTGACGTACGTGGTGACTAGTTGGTTAGGGGAGGAGTGAAAATCAAAATGGTTTGACCACTCCAGACTGCTGGGTGTTTCGGGTAATGGTTCAGTTAAACTGAAAGCTATAGTCTTCACCCTCTCACAGGTGTTGTTTCACATGAGCCTCTTAGGCTTAGAGTCCTCTTGACTTAGTAAATAGATTTTCATTATGATCCAGGAGGATATACTTCCTTTGCTCAGGAGAGGAGCTATCCCTGTGGTTGAAGTAAATCCAGCTTACTGGGACTCAGCTCACCTGACTCAAGGCTTTGGCATCAAAGAAGAAATTCAAGTAATATTTCTCTGTTTTCACTCATATTGTCAAAATCCTCTAGACTCTCAGCCCCCAAACCATACAAAACACATGTGCTTTACACTGATTTTCAGTCTCGCCTATCTTCAAAACCTTTCACAGCAACTCAGGCTGCTGCATCAATTATCTTACACTTTTTCTTCACAGTGAAGAAGCATACCATGGCTGAGAAGAATGTTGAAGGAATGAACAAACTGGTTTTGTTATATCAATATATTTTGATGCAACTTTACCAGATGGAGTTGATGAAACAACTTTACAATTTCTTTCAAAATGGATGTAAATTTTGGAAGATGATTTAAATAGAGATAGTGCCAATTGCTTAGCTATACCTCCTTCAGTGGACCTATCCCTAAATGACAATATTTACTTAGGATTCTAAAATCATTCCTTTGAGGATCTAAATGTGGAGATGCTACACTGGAAACAAAAAACATAGCAATGTCTTAGAATATTTCATTTCATTCTTATGAAAATATTTTGGCAACATTATAGACAGAAATATCTAAACTTACCAAGAACAATTTTCCTGTGGACAGAAAAATATACATGATTTTTGAATTGACTTCCATTCTCAACTTTAAGAAACTGAGTATATTGGCAAGTAGCATATTAAGTCTTATGTGGAAATCTCAGAAAGACAGCTTCAAGATAGGAAAGTGTGGCCATTACTAAACAGAGATCGGAATGTCGGTTGGGTGGAATGTGAAATCCTCTTTCAAAGTTCGGAAGCAGGAGAGCCCCAGCAATGGTGTCCGTGGCTCTCAAGAGCCCTGGAGCTATAAGCTGAGGCCTTGATAAGATCTGCAGAGTAGAAGTCAGCAGTGTTTTGGTAGGGGCTTTCTTTCAGAGAACTGTTTGAATTTTAACCTTTAGTTGATTTCTGGTGATTTGTTCTCGAAGTTGCCACTTTCTCCTGCAGTGCTTCAATGTACTTTGTTGAGTAAGCAACAAAATAGTAGGCAGGAGTCAGAGGACCACTTTTATGTCTTCTGAATCTGCCGAGATGGGGACAGAGACATAGCTGCATCACTAGAGGGCAACTACTTTGGGCTACAGGAGAGGGACCTGGAGTGTTGCTCAGTTTGTTTTTTGTTACAATGTTTGAGTTGTTGGGTGAAGTTGCTTTAAACACCCAGAAACACACTCACATACAGAAATGGACAATGAATTCCTGCAGAGGAGTCAAAAGCAAACAATGGAGAAAGGAAAATTTCTTCTATTACCACTGTTGGAAAAAATAGACAATCACTGCTATCCCAAAAGAATGAGCTGACACAAAAGTGAATTAGTCTTGAATATAAAAACTGAAACTATAAAAAAAAATACAGAAAAAAAAGCATAGGTGATGTCCTTGACATTGGCCTTTGTACATTTAACTCCAGTGGCAAGCAAAAATTTGAAAGGAAAAGCAAAAATAAATGGGACGACAGTACACTTCAAAGTCTCTGCACATGAAAGACACCATTGTCAAAATGAAAAGTCATCCCTCCGAATGTGAGAAGGTGTTTGTAAACATACATCTGATAAGGGGTTAATATCCAAAATGTACTTTCCACTGAGTACTTTATGATCTTTATCTTCTATGAGTGCTTTCACATCTGCCAATGTTAACCACACCTTCATGCTTGAAGTTCTCTCTACATTCAGGAAATGTCTCCATTTATTCATGGTGTTCCTCCTATCTCTCTTTGGATCATTTCTGTCTTTGGATAGTTCTTGTTCTCTGATTATTCTTTAAATGTTGATGCCCATTTGCAGCCTCCTCATCATGAAATCTTAGCAACTGTCAACAATATGATTCCTTTTTACTTCTACCAAGGTGCCTAAGTGACTGGAATTCAACTATCAGACATCCATTTCTTTGTGGTTCATTTTGTATAACATAATATCTTATTTAAAGGATATCTTACTGAGCTATTAGTGTGTTAAAGTACAACTGATTTTCCAAGCCATGTTACTCTGTGAAAGGTGGGACATCGAAAATAACAGATTTCAATTTCAAAGTAAGAGAAAGAGGAGAGGAAGAGAGGTAGGGAATACTTAAAATGAGTTTTGACATCTTTAATGTTCATTAAGGTTGTTACTATTTACCAGAATTCTCACCAAAGTTTATTGCCCCTATTGACAACTTCTCAAAGTGAGCAAGAGGTTCTAGCTACTATTACTGCTAATTATTTGACAGCTCTTTAAATTTCTCAGTTGTTTATAGCACTTCTCTTTTTCTCATATATGTTAATTATTCAGTAAGATTAATGACTTATCGCTCTGATTTCAGTAGCAGAGAAAATATTAGTCAGTCCAATTGCTTAGAGCAATACAGAATCTGAATAGTAACAGAGAGATTTACCTTAATACTTCAAGAAAAATCTTCTTGATATAAATCAACAAATCGCTAGTTGGGTTATAGTGATCAGATGTACCCACAAGGGTGGATTTTCTAAATGAAAGATTGGCAAAAGAAATTTCCTAAGATAAATTCAGTTAAAACTTATATCGAGATAGAAGAGGAAATTTCAAGAAGAGACAGTTCAGTTTTTGTATCTAATGGTGAATGATAATATAGGGCTGATCCAGCCTTTCCTGAGCATATTTATTCACTCATTCTATGGCCTTGGGAGTAACTTCTCCTCAGCATGTCCACCTATTAAAGTAAAATTAATTAATCCTACTAATGAAATATGTTGCTCCTTGAAGCATGAAGGTGGCATGGAAATATAGTGCTTAAAGTCCTTTGTAAATCAGCTTGATGAGGGAGGTTTTCCAGTATAATAACAACAAGCTACTTCTTACTAAACTTAAGAAGCTAACGTGAGGAATCCAGGTAGCTCAGTATTTAAAACACCACCATGGATCTCAGTTGGGTGGTGTTAATCCCCACAGTGTATGTATATTTTCTGCAGGCGATGAAACATCTGTGTGGAGTTTTGAAACCAAAACCTAAGGAATAATAACCAGAATTTATATATCAGCCACTATTAAAAAAACATATGTGTTAACTTACTGAAGGCTCATTACAACCTTTTGAATTAGCTACAATTATTACCCAATTTACAGGTGAAGAAACTGAGACACAGACATGTAAGACTTTTTCAACTTCACCAACTTGTGAAGAACTCATGTTTTTCACTAGCAAGCTAAATTATCTCTAAGTTTTGTTTAAATCTTATTAGTATACCACCTGAGTACAATGATAGTGAGATTGGAGGATAGTGGGGGAGGCAATGAAGATGAGAAAGTAGTTGATCCTCAATTCCTTTAGTCTTGCTGACCCAGTGACTCAAAATTTTGTGCTAACTGTGGTGGTAGGTGATGGGATGCTCCCTGTTCTTATGGGTATAGAGTATGATAGGGGAATAATTATAAATGATAAAAATGGGAAATATTTGAGTACAAAATGCCATATAACACAAACCTTGAAATAATCACAAAGCAATGGAACAGCTAGACACAAACCTATTTCCAAAAGATCACTAGGAAAACCTTCATAAGGAGATGATGTGAATGAAGAAGGAGAAGTAAGAATGAGCAGTCTGGGGATGGAGAATGGAGGAAGAAGATTGTTTCACACTGTCTATATTTGAACAAGTGCAGGATAACCAGCACCACCATGTGTTAGTGAGGAACACAACTGGCTCTTTTTGCAGCTGAAGTATTGCCTTCATGTCACTTCCTAGGAGAAACCTCATGATTTCTTACAGTTTGCATATAAAGAATGTAAGAGTGGAACTTGAATATCATTGTGTAGTGTGGAGGGAAATCTGATAGGTATCTATATGTTATGTGCCCTGAGCTACAGCATTACCTGTGCCTGTAGATGTGGTGACACACAGGCAGATGCAGAGACGCGAGGAACACTTGGCCAGAGACAGCTCTCGTCAACTTTCTACTCACCCCTATCAGATCCAGAGGGTGCAGTGAACCAATTGAGCATCTGGGTCATATTTTGTTCCCCTGAATCTCAGGCATTTCTGAGAACTTATTAGGCCCTATAGAAAAATTATTATTTTTGAAAATACATGTAGGGTCTTAATTCCTGCAATTCAGTAGTTTCCAACCCCAAATCTGTTACTTGGGATACAAAATTTAACCGGTCTGTTTGTTCCAAAAAGTATTAAAGCTCTTAGAAATTGGTGTTTAGCTCAATGCCTGTAAGCTTTTTCTTCTAAATTCTTACTTACATTCTTTTGAATTTCCCTTTGGCTGTCATATGACTTCTATGTGTGAGACAAAGGAATCACACAGCTCACATTAGCAAACACTGGAAAAGCCAGTGACCACCCATTAAATGAGATGTTTTCTAAACTCATAGAGACAATTATTCCTAAAAGTCTGTCCTAGCACTATTTCCTCTGACACATATTTTTTTATAGCTAACCTTGGGGAATTCAGGTTGTGATATATTTATGCATAAACACATACAGTTGCATCAACTATTCTGGCGCTGTAGGGAGTTGCAAGCAAATGAGAAACTAGCAAACACGTTAGATAAAAATTCTATGGCAGTGCAAGAGGAGAGAAAAAAGCAAAGGATGGAAGATTCAGAATGAAGACATGAGCATTTCAATCATTAACAACCTATTAGCACATTGTACAAATTATTTACAAATCAATTCTGGTTCCTAGAGAACCAAACCCTTGCTTGGAAATTTAACTGAGCACAGTTTCTCTTTCTCCACTATCATTAATCATCTGATTTTCCCCATTATTTTCAGTAATAAAGAGCAGTTCTATGTAACACAGGGGTTCCAGCTTTTCTATCTCCACTAGCATAACACAAGTTCAAAAGGAAAAGTTGAAATCGCATAGGATTAAGTATTGGCACCAACATGTAGAGCTCCACTAACTGCTCCACCATCACTATGACAAAACTGCTGACCTTTGTAGACCATCTGCAATATGCACCGTGACGAGTGGTTCTTAAATTTTGGTGGAGAACTAAAAACGAGAACAAAGCAGTGAAGCTCCATAAAGGAGAAGAGAGCCTGGGTCTTTGTATTAAGTTCTCAGATGATTCTGATATTCGCCAAAGTTTGAGAACCACTGATTTTGAGGATTAAAGATGAGCCAACTTAACAAGCACCTGGTCATGACCATCCTGGTCATTAATATAGGATTCCTGAGTAGTAAAATGGGAATTCAAGACTTGAATTCCTATGTAGGTTCTGCTGTGAGAAACACAACTAAGTAATTTAACTTGAATGACACACATGTCCTTATTTGTTCAAGAAGGACAATTCACATGTTGAGGGGACATAGATTTAATGATATTAGGTAGTCTCAAAGGAGCTGACTGATGGGCATTGGCTGAAGTAGAATGTCTTTCCACATTTGGAACTGTTTACTTATTTAGAAACATGTAGACATAAAGCTTTTGTAGATTTCATTTTACAAAAACTCTCCCAAGACTTTTCTGGTTATGTATTTCTTGAATGTAGGAACAGAATATCTGTCATTGCATTTAGCCATGACACTTGGTAAAATTTTGACACAAAATGCTTTGATTGCATAACATGTAGTTCCTGTAAGTCCTTACCTGAGTTAGCTTTTCCTGAAAGACAACTGAAACATTTTATTTTACTGGGTTGGAATTTTTTTGATCAATGTCTACAAGTACATATGGGCCACACAGTTACTAACCTATGCTTCTGGAATTAGTCATTCTTTCCTATTGTTAAGCTAACCTACCATTTAGTACAAGATTTTGTTTAGCCCCAAAAGTCTTCAAAGTAATAACGCCCCTGGATAATAATTTTGTTGTGTGTTAATGATGAAGATGATAATTTTAAAGTAAATTTTCATAAAAAGATGACTGCATAGGGGTTAGACAAGTGACAGAAAAGCTGCTCAATCTGGCCTCTGCTGTAGCTGGCAGTACAAGGAGGAAGTAGTTGGAGGGCTGGAGGTGGATGAATGGAAGCCAGAGAAGAGACAACACACAGCCACATCATCATGACCACCCTGCTAGAACAAACCCTCCTCCAACAGGCAACAGGAAGCCAAAGCTTAAGCAAGAAACAGCCTCTGAACAAGGCAAGTGTTTCTTTGGTGGTTATTTTGCTCCTTGACTTGAGTGGGCTCAAATACTTTAGACCAGAGTCCATAGCCTTCTCCATCATTTCCACAGCCCAACTTTCTTTGATTTTTCATTCCTTTTTTCTCCACTTCCTTTCCCCTGACCTTTTTGTTTTCCTCTGATGAATGAGGTCATGAGTGAGGATATTCTCCAGTCAATACTTTGCCTTTTCTAGTCCACAGCACTCCTCATACCTTTGTAAGTGGAGGATAGATGATAATGTCATTTGGGGCCATCTCAAATTTCTCAGTGCTGACATTATATACCAGCACGAGAAACTTGATTTAGAAGCACTCAGTAGAAAAAGACCTAACACATTCTCAGATGTCTCTTCAGTCTTTCTGAAGAAGTCTTGATTAAAATGGCCAGAAGGATGACTTTTAAACTTTTAATAGTGATCTTTTGCAGTTTGTAAAGTCATGTTTATGCTCACTTATGTTGGGAGAATTTTAGCTTCTCTTGTTGCATAGGGACAGGTTCTTTTGTTTACTGTATGGGAAAAGGCCACACAAAACCTTCAAAAGATCACTTGAGTGATAAGAGAACAATGTAGGTGTGTCCATGTTTTACACTAAACGTAACATAACAACAGAAGCAAGTGCATCATTCTTTGAGCCACATTCAATCACTCTTTGCTTTTCAATTAAAAGGTTTGTCTGGGGGAGGAGTTACAGAACTGGTCATTTAAAAAAGCTACCAAGGGGTTCTACACAGCCAGAAAAGAAAATTACTGTTTATGAAGGGTGTGAGAAGGCACAGAAATTCTCCCTTGAATGTCACAGGACAAAACAGAGCCCCCAGCCTTATCCTGCCAGCCCATGTCTGTTCCATCATCTTGCTTTTTTCAAAGCATGAGCTACCCCACGGTGGTATCCTTATATCCTCACGTCTCATAATTGTAGATAATCTCTCCATACACCTCTCCAATGTAAGCTCAAGGAACAAAGCATTTAACTCCATTACGCATCAGCTTTCTCAATTTACATTGGACAAAATCTACTACCACCTTTCCTGCTAGGTGTCTGTGATGATTCAATGTAATCATGTCCATGTAAACTAAGGTGGATGATGTGAAATGCCAAGAAATATTATTCTTACCACATCATGACACTATCCACCTCAGTGTTTCCCCAAATGGATGATGATTAAAATTTTCCAACATGAGGTGCAATGGGTTAAAACAGTACTAAAAAGCTATCTGCAGCCACTGTAGCCCGTCAAGAGTTTGTGACCCACATGGTTCAGCAGACCTCTCCTGACCTGGCCTCAGTAGTATGCTTCAATACATTTGCTTGTTCTGCTCCCCACCCCCCCACCCCCCCACCCCCCGTCTCTGGTGAATCCTCTCACCACACCTCTGGCCTGTATCCCAGTTCTTGTTTGCATAAATAAATAAATCTTAAAAAAATTTCCAACATGAGATTCCCTTATTTGGCTTTGGCGGCTATTGTAAAACATAAATTGCTTACATGGGTGGAATAATATTAATCAGGGAATACTTATCATTTAGCAACATTAACAGCCTAAAAATACTATAAAAAGTTAATTTTGAACTAAAGTTAAAAGTAAGGGAGATATTGCATTATTGAGACAGGGCACTCTGTTTCTCAATAGGAGAAACTGCAAGGAGGGTTTAGGAGATAGCGGTAGGGAGAACAACGGGTGAGGAAAAGGACATGGAGAAATTTGTGAGTGCCAAAATTCACTGACTTTGAGCTGGGGAAGTTTAGGGTTCACTCCATATCACATGCAGCATTAATATAGTCAGTTTAGGAATATAGTGCAAAACAGAAAGTGATCCCACAGTGAATATGCCCCCTTAATAGCGTACAGCAATTCCACACTGTCTTTAATTGCAGCCAAGCATCGGGAGAGTGAGAGGAGTCTCTCAACGTGGGTTTGTTTTTCTCTTCCTTGACTGAACATCTGGTTATTGGACATTTGGATATTATTTTTCTGTGAAGTAGCATGAAAATTTTGTAGGTCAAGAGTCTCTGCTCTCTCTATACCTCCACTTAAAAAACAACTACCTCCTCTTCCAGAGCCTTTGAGAGAATTTTAAGTCCTAATTTAGAAACCACTGGCTGGCATTCACTGTTTTTATTTTGTGATAACTTTCTTCTTTTATCATTCACGACTTGTTCTTTAGTAGGGGTCTTGCATAAAATATATTTTTCCTCTTCCTTTTGTTGCTATTCACAGTGGAATTAAGAAGTTATCTTGGCTCTGCAGGCCAGTTCCGTGATGAGACGAGGGGGAAGGGAAGGCAATAAAGTGAGCTGACCTACTTCTGCAGGCTGCAGGACAGCATCTTTAAGGACCACAAAGTGCTTTTGGGATATTTAGATCTGAAACTGAGCCAGGTGTGTGTGTGGAAGAACACTGTGGTTGTGTGTGAGAATAATGACAATACAGAGACTTCGTGAATATTCTGGAGGACAATGCATAACTGTAGCTTTGGGTTTGCAGTTTTCCTTTCATTGCCAATACATACAGGAATAAGGATTGTTTCCTTCTTGTGTTTCACTGGGAAACTAAATAAGAAAAAGACACTGTTGGAAATGTATATCGCTTAAAAAAACATTTAAGCTGTTTCTACTTTCTAAAATATTTCAATATTTGAAATATGGGGAACACCACCCATTTCTTAACACAAAATGGATTTCTAGAAAATGGATTTCTAGACAAAAGTACTAGTGTCAGCTAGGATATAGGTCCTCTATTCTTACCGTACTACTTCAAGGTCATATTGTTTTGCCTTTCAGATAAAACACTAAACAGCCCTTCATTTTCATAAAAGGTCCTAGTTAATGAATATAGCTTCTTGCCTTATGTTCAAATCACAATTTTTTTTTCTCTTTCTGGATTTGAAAGACACTTCTACCTCAGCAATCCACCTCAAATATAAAGTATTTATTTTTCAGCTTGGGAACATTGAGGAAGGAGGGATATTTTTAATCAGCTGTGCTGATCTGAACATTGCTGAAACCTAAATAAATGTTAATAGTACATGCAGCCCTCTCCTGACATTTTCTTGTTTCTTTCTAACACTGAACTTGCAAAACAAAGAGTCCCTTGATCAGTGTCACAGGTTTTGAGGTATACCATGCCCTTTAGTTTGGGTGTATGTTAGTGAACTGAGGCTGGCCACCAGGATGTGTTGTAGGTTAAAGATGAATGGATCTATTAACAATTGGGGAGATTGTCTTCAAAAACATGGCTTGGGTAATTGACAGCCTGTCAAACAAACATGACTCTCATTGGGACTTTAGAAGCAGTGGACCAAATTTCTATGATTCCCAGTGTTGGCACTGTGTTTGGCAGACTGGCTGAAAAGTAGCCCTGGGTCCTGGTGAGTTCACAGTATGACATTGGACCTGGAGTTACCTGTCATACAGATTTTCCTAACTATATTTAACCTTTTCCTTGTTGGCAAGACTGGTAATTAATATAGCAGTATGTTGGATTATTTCAAAAATTTCAGCTTATTGCATTCTTCATACAGGCCCACTGTTTTACTGATTTTGGGATTTTTGCTACATTGTATTTTTGGGGAGAAAAAATAAACAATGACCTCAGCTTAAATTTTCATGCTATCTTCTTGACTCAGCAATTATACTTAAGCTTATTTGTTCATTCAATTAGCATTTAAATGCCTATTACAGACTAAGCATTGAATTAAGCCCCGGGCAAGGAGAGTGCTACAGAATATATGTGATTAATGTGTTTATGGAGCTCACAGGCCACTAAGGGTGAACAAAGTGGTAATAAATAGGGAGATGTTCAGATATATATGTTACTAGAACTTAAGCTTTCAGGGAAATAAAGTATATGCAGTGAGAACAAATAAAGGTGAGGATCCAGTGAATCAGAGTGGTTAGGAAAGGATTTCAGTTTGCAGAACTGACAAATGAGAGCTTAACATCAAAAATGAAGAAAAAAACTAGTTGAGATGAAGGGTTAATCATGAGGTGATACTAGACACATGCAGTTACTCATGGTAGCATTTTTTATCATATTGAAAAACTGGAAAAATAGCCAAATGTCTAACAATAAGGGAACTGCTAAATAAATTAAGGTTTCTATTTACAATTTAATACTGTGAACTCACCGAAAATAGGTCCCAGAGCAAATGTGCCTATGCTCAAACTGAGGTTCAGTCACTTAATAGGTGGGTGACCTGGGGTGAGCTGCTTAACATTTCTGAGCTTTAGCTATCTACAAATCAAAAATAACAGTCTAAGATAAGCCTGTTTTGAAATGTTCATGAGCTAATACAGTAAGGGACTTGGGTATTTCTGCCTATTAAGCACCACTGTTGTGTTTATCATCTACATGTACTGATCGAGAGACCTGTCTACGAAGGCAGTGATGTAGGCTGTGGAACTAACTACACAATGATAAACCGAACCTATTCTTTGAAAAATATACTCATGTAAGAAAGGCCAAAACATAAGGGAGACTAGTAAGGACCGTTATATTTGAATGATGATTTTAATTTCCTTTGTAACTTTCCTGGAGCGCTTGTGTTTCAATTCTACAGTCAGCCTGTTACTACTTTTTGTAATCAGATAAAGTAAGAGTTCCTTTTTATAAAGGTTTACTTTTGTATTTCCCTTTCTGGAGTCTCTCCGTGACATGATTTCCAGTTCCCCTGTTAGAGAAATCTGTGACTGTGGTGGCAACATAAGTCATCCGGTTACGGCAACCCCCTCACTCTAGCATTCAACACTCAAAAGTACTTTCTAAAGTGCCAAGTGTTATTCTGAGCTACACATTCTGCTACATGTGATGACATCTGTCCCTATAAACAGCTTCTAAACTAACTTAGATAAATAGAAAATTAATCAGTACATAAATGTCTATGGCTGCTTCAGACTCGAAGAGTCTGAAGAGATTGGAGAAGGTGGGAATTCTTGAAGGACTTCTCTGCCATGTCATTGGGTTTGAACTTAGTCCTAAACTGAAGGAATTGGGAGCCAATGGAAGATTTAAGGAAGTGTAATGATCAAATGTGTGTTCATATAAGTTATTTTTTAAAGCGATGCAGATTTCTGGAGGGAATGCAGCAAGCTGTAATTTATTGTGTTAAGAATCACCTCCCTCCTCTAAAACATGCAGATACTGCCTGATGAAGTGAAGTCTGCCTTTCCTTCCTGTGCCTGAGCTACAGGACAGACTGACTCCTGTGGACAGAGTCTGTGTGAACTCTGTGGCTTCCTGACGCTCCTGAGCCCTGCAGCCTGGGAGAATGCATGCGACTAGCTTTGGCATAAATGATGAGATGTGCAAGCCTTATTTAGTAAGATTAGGGAGAAAAATGATCTGAAAGCCTCCTAGTGTGGTCATGCTTTTTCTCTTAAATGGAGATGGCTATGTCTGTGTAGTATTACAGTTTCTGGCAAAATCTTCTAAAGCTAGCTTAAACAACTTAGAAAGTATTTAAGAAGCAAAATGCCTTAAAGTTGTGTCACCATGCTGATGCATTCAGACTTACAGAAGAACATGATCTGTGGTCCACCAAAAACTTTTATAGAAAATTCTATTTGCTTGGAATAAAGAAATGTCACAAATTCTTAGTGTTATTTTTCAAGAAGTTTTGATTGTATCCATCAATACTAGATGAGCAAACCTTCTTAATATGGATTTGGGCAACATATTAATTGTGTGCTCCTGACAATATCACGGAAGGAAAATAAAGTGGTTGAGAAGGAAAAAACTGAGAACCACTAATATTCAATAGATTGCACAGGAATCCTTTGGGAAAAGAACAGGATCCTTCAATTTGGTGCAATGAAAAAAAAAAAAAGACCTACCACAATTAGTGGACAGATGGGATCTGAGGCAAATGAAATTAACAAAACAGAAATGAGGAGGAAAAAGCCGACCTGGGAATTCACAAAAATAAGAATCTGAAAAGGCGTGTTAAATCTTATCCAATCTATCTTATCTTCATCAAAAGATTTTCTTAACAGAACATCTACCTTGCTGTTTTATTTAATTTGTTTTACAATTATTTAGTCTTCAAGGTTCCTGATCGCTTATAGGAAAATACTCTGATTTAATCAACTTAGCTTGTGAGAACAATTGCTAGATTTCACACCTCAGGATGTTTAGTAGGTAGTTGTGTTAGTACAGGTAGATAGAATACAAATAATGATAATAAACATTCTGAGTAACTTTTAGTCCAATATAATTATATTTCTGCAATTCACATGACCAAGGTAATTTTTAAAAATAATAGCGACAACATTTTTTTATCTCCATATAATCAAGCTACAGATTAGAGGAGCTTGATGTAAGTTCCAAACTTGTATTACTGACTAGAAAATATCAAAGAAAATTGGGTACATCAGCAAGAATTCAAACAATCTTTTAAAAATACAATATCATAGTCTGTCAGATTTTGTTCCATTACATTGCTAGCTCTTCTTCACTAAACACACCATATAACCTGTACCATATTGGCCACTTAGAGTCTGAGAAATGGAACAGAATACAGTATCATTGGCTACATAACTCAGGACAGTGAATCCAATTCAACAGCATAACTACACTTTCCTTGCATAACTTCCAGGAAACACAGACTTCATACGAAGGACTATCTCCTGTAATTCATGCTTGTTTTTTCCTATTTCCTATTACTGTTCAACATGCAAATGTTTTGGTGGTAAGGATGCAATTCTATTTAAACAAACCAACCCAATAATACATTTTTTGAAAAGCCATAACTTATGTTACTGAATTTTATTCTTCTAGAATTTCTGATCAGTTGAACAGAATTTCACTCTCCACCTCCAGGCTGACTCTTTGTTGACAGTGCCCTTTGGGCAGACCAATGCACAAGGTCAGGATGCTTCCAGGACCCAGGATTCAAGCCTTCCTAGTTCTACCTCTAGTGCGCCCTGATAGAGAATTGCTGTATTCCTACCATCCATGGGCCTGAATTTCTTCCTCAAGAGGTTTACTTTGAGCTTTTCAACCAGGATTCTAATATTTAATGAATTTATGTCATTAATTAAAACACATGTTCCTTGAGCAACAAGTTTTCATCATTAATCTTACAGCCTGAACCCACAGCCAGGGGACGGTCTTGTTCCCAGAGCTTCAATTGCATTAATTCTTAAATGGTGTATTATTAGGACACGTTTTTATATGTAGAGTTCATGAGACAGCTCATAATAGGGACTTTGGCAACAACCCAAAATATTCTTGCTGCTGAGAAGTCAAAAGTTAAATGAGAAATTTCTGATAATTGTTCTTGTTACATAATCAGAAGACTACTGACAGTGGGCTGAAGGTAACCTAGCAAATGTGTGATTCTACAATTCATTTCATAGTGCTAGATTCAATAAGCTACGATAGAGCTCTTTCCAGGCACACTGATTGTTTTGAGTGCTTCTGAGGCATCAGGTTTTCTAACAGCCACCGGGAAGGTATAGATGAGTAAGACAGAGTCAATATTGGAAGGAATTACGAAGCCTACTCTTGAGTGGGGGGCGGTGAAAGATATGATGCCAGGGGGTTAGCTGTGTTGGAGAAAATGATAACAGTTCATTGAAGCTGCAATGAAGAAAATCTGTGGGAGATGGTTGGGAGAGAAGTCTGAGGGAGACAGGAACCAGTAGCTGAAAGACCGATGAAAACCCTGGGAAAGATCCTGGACTTAATCCAGAAAATGAGAGAGGCACTGAAGGAATTTAAAGCAGGGAAGTAACAAAATTAACTAAACTCATGAAAGAAATGCTAAAACATTAATTTTTCTGCAACTATGCCAAATGCTTGGAGAAAAAGACTTCCCTACTGACCCAAATAATAGATAGCCTCACAACAGGTATTGCTATTCTGGTTAAAAGGGCATACTGGGGTTCTACTTGGTGGCACAACGGGTTAGGACAGAGCACTGCAAGCTAGCCACAGTCACCTGAGTGAGAGTTCGATTCCCGGCCCCGGAGGTGATCCACTTGGCATAGCAGGCCTCTCCTGACCCGCCCACTGCTCCCCTCAGCAGTGTACTTCATCGATCTGCCAGTTCTGCTTCCCACTCTGTCATTGGTGAATCTTCTCACCACCCCTGCACCTCTGGCCTGTACCCCAGTTCTGTATGCATAAATGATCTTTAAACAAAAACAGAAACAAAAGGGCATACTGGCTGGCAGTGAATGGTGGCCCATAACCATAGGATACCATATGTCTCATGTTTCACGCTTCACAAAATTTTCTATGATCTTGCCTTTTCTTCCCCCTCTTCAGGGAGTTTGTCTCAGGATGGTTCATGTGACAGTCATCTAGTTTTAATTTGTTTTTGCCTCTCAGGGCTCCAACAAAAAGTTACTAATTTTTACATATGTGATATGATGTTGGGTCATTCTCTCAACGTAAAATCTGGTTCAGAATGAGCCAATAAGTCCTAGGAAAGATTTTTGTGGATAATACTTTTCTTCTCTCATCCAAAAAAAAAATAATCAGTGATACCAAGAAATACACCACATCTAGAAAAATCTGTGACATCACGAAACACTTCTTAATGTTTCATCATAAACATGGACCTATTCTCTGCAGAAGATAGGAACTTTAATTTTGCAATAACCTGATGTTGGAAAAACCGTTTGATACATGCAATTTTTCCATGTTCTCTTAGCTATGGGAGAATGAACCTTTGCTCTAGAAAATTTTCTTAGTGACAAAATTAAGAAGCCCCCACAGTTTGTGCTGGATTTGTGATGGATTTGCAGAGAATATGCCTGCTTCACACTGTTCTCCTTTGTTCAGTATGGTGATGGCTCACAGGTGGTAGGGTGGCAGGAGAAATAGGGTACTAGTTCTGAGTGGGAAATTCTGTAAACAAGATTAATAAAGGTGTGGCTTCTATAGCACTTGGCCATAGATGCTATTTTATCCCTTCAGTCTGAGACACGTGTGAAGTGCACGCAGATAAAGGCCCTACTTGGGCTGCTGGAAGAGACCTGCTGGACATGGGGGGCTGACACCTGTTCCCAAAGATGATTTTGCTCCCTCTCTTCTCTAGGTGAGGAAAGCATTGTCCATTCAGCACCTGACTCTACTGTTTCCCTCAGCGCCACAAGGCAGTGGGCAGAATTGTTTGGACATCTGCTCGCAATAATGCCTCACACAGGCTGATTGTGCAGCATGGGCATGCTAAAATTTATAGAAATTCTTTTGTAGGTGATAAAAATGGCATTATTCTATATGAAATGAGAATTTAATCAAGAACCCAAGAATCTAGGTCAGAAATTTTATATTGCTTTCCAACAGTCCCTCAAATAGATTGATACACATAAAACCTCACACTCCAATGCAGAACTCCCCAGTAGCTGGAAGGAGCCCCACACGAAAACCCTAAAGTTCAGCAAGAGAGACAATCAAGATCAAGAGTCAGAGCAGACTGAGAGGGCAGACACGCAAGCTCATATACTTACAATGACACAGTCAGCTTAAAAGTGGAGCATGTGACCTGTTAAGTTAGACCTGGCTAGCACCCCCTCTTGCCCACAGTCTCACTATTATTACAGGGTGCACAGCAGTCTGGAGTTAAAAGGACTTAATTCACACTCCAGTTTTGCCACTCAGTGGTTATGAATCAATCAATAATGCTTTTTGGTAATTTCTTGCAAATCCTTAGCTTTCATACTTGTGGAACTTGTGCTTTGTCTTGAAGGGCTTATCAATCGGAAAAGGTATGTAACTTATTTAGGTGTGTTTAAATCACAGCTGGTCAATAAATATGCATTCCTCTAATCTTTCTAAAATCTCCCTGTAATTCAAGTGCTGTGCTCAAATTCCTCAAGCCCAGCAGCTTTCCTGTTCTGACTTTTTCTAATTCCCAACTTCATCTAGTCTGTAGAACCTACACACACATGATCAATAAAAAGAGGCAGAGTTTTTACATTTAGGAAATGCACTTTACTAAAGCATGAGTTCCCTTCTAGTTCTTTCTCACTCTTGCCAAGCACCAGTCTATGTAAAAGAAGGTTACTTAGCTTCGAGACCACTTCCCTGGGGATGTACTTTGAGTTCAGAGGAAAGACGGCTTAACAACCAGAAAATTAGGAACGGCACGCATGGCACACATAACTAGCAGAGTCTTGTGATTTCCAGGTTAAGTACAGAAAGGGAAATAAATGGGGTGGCAGGAAAATACTGACTTGAGGACATTTCCCTGGGGTTATCCCCTTATTACCACTTGGCTACCATGTGGTAACATCAGTGACTACCCTTCTGTCCTGCATACCACACTTGGGAAACAGATTTTAAAAGGGGCAGGTAACTTGAATAGTTTCCTTGGTTTTGTTTTAAAGACAGCAAACATGCACACAGCCCACCAGAGGTCACCTCCTTGATAATATTAACAGTGTTTTTTAAAGTACAAATGCATTATGACACTGTTACTATTGCTAATGCATCTATTCATTTCAATCTAGTGTGTCTGCAATGCTCAGTACTCTTGAGTTTCAAGTATGCTTATTATAATTTAAAACAAAGGTTACAGAAATGATGATACTAATAAACACAATTCTGGACTTGTCCTGTTTGGAATGTCCATGTCATGAAGTTAGAGGACTCTGGATGACTGAAAGGCACAATGTTCTTGAATGAACAAAATGGGAAGTATCGCTTTAATAAAATGGAAAAAGAACCAAGTGAAAAAGAGAGGCATGTTCATTTGGCAGCCAGGAAGAACATTCTCCCGAAAAAGCACCCCTCTGCCAAGTTTTGGGCTTCTGTTTGTTGTTGTTTAAAAGGTAAACACAATTAAGAAAGAAAATAGCAAGTCTTTAAAAGCACAGCTGAATGTTTATGTTTTCCCTGGGAGACTTCTGGGCTTATTTCTGAGGATCTTTCTCTGCTATGGAACATCATAATCGGTAAACCACCAAAATCACTTTGCTGCCCTATTCTGTCTTGGAAAGAGGGGAATGTTTTCATTTCATAACATCCATCACTTTCAGACTGTGTGGTATGTAATTCCTCAAAGTCTGAACAGCAACATTATAATTTTCTCTCCCATCATTGAAAGCACTTTTTGTGCTCTGAAAATTCCATGTTATCAAGCTTGCTAGGCAGTGGGTACAGTTATCTGATCCCATGTTAATTGCTTTACCCTAGATAAGCAACTATACTGATGATAGGACCCCCAAATGAGTTAATAAACCATTCGGGCTTGCTCATGCTGGACTATCTGAATTTTTTCTGCCAGAGAGACAACTCCTGCTTTGCTGGTGTTAGTGACACCCTCCTGAAAAATCTCCCAGTCCATTGGCAATGCTACTAATGCATTTCTTTCCTGGGTTCTCTTTTCTATTTTCACACCCATGTGAAGCCACAGCTAAAGCTAATCCCAATAAAGTAAGAGTCTGAATTGGGGCTCAGTAGGTATGACAACTCAGTTTTAACTCTGGACAATATGAAAAAGAGAAAGTGATAGAAAGGAGTCAATGAATAACATCTTGGCTCTGCAACCATTAGTCCTCTTGTTAATCAGATCACTCTCTAGGCCACCAGCAGGTGACCATCCCCCAGCATCCATGGGCACAGTCTCTGTGGGAGATCACTGCCACTTGGGATAATTGTCTACTGCAGACTTTTTAAACTATATCATTATGACTGGAAACCCCTTGGGACACCTGGAAGTTTGAGAAGCAGTTTCAATCTCTCTGAACAGCCCTTGGAGATGAGAGAATATAGCTGTGGATATTGAGAGCTTGAAACTCACAATTCTTTTGATGCTAACACTTGCATCTTATCTCTATTCTAACAGGAATTTGGGGAGGTACAACGTCACAAGCCTCCCCAGGTGGCTGCTTTCCTGTGGTTAGGAAATATCTTCTTGGAATGAGCTGAGGCTGTGTTCACAAGTACAAGTGTGGGCAGGTGTGTGGGTGGTCCCCTGCTTACATGCCTCACACACACACACACACACACACACACACACTAACAGATTCAACACTCTGATTGGACTCCTTGTCTCTATGCCCTCCTGATCACTCTTCTGTCTCTATTCTCTGCTTTGCTCAAGTCACTACCCACATTGAAATGCCCTATGGTTCCATGCTGTGCAGGATAAACTCCTAAAGCCTATAACTTACAAACCTCTTTAATATGATGCTGGTGGTAGTCAAGAGAATAATGGTCCCCAAAGTTGTGTCCAGATCCTATGAGTTGGTACCTGTGATTCTATCTCCTGTGACAAGAGAGATTTTGCAGATGTGACTAAAGTAGTTACAAGAAATGAGCAAGAAATGAGCATGAGTTACTCCTGTGGGCACAGGGTAACCACAGTGCCCTGATCAGAAGAAGGCAGGAGGCTCTGAGTCAAAGAAGGAGATTCGATGGGTAAGCAGAGTTTGGTGTGATGTGCCTGAAAGTTGGAAAAGTGCTCATGAGCCAAGGTTTGCCAGTCACTTCTAGAAGCTGGAAAAGCTAAGGGATCAGACCCTCTCCATGAACTTCTAGAAGAATTGCAGCTCAGCTATCACCTTGACCTGAGTCCTAAGACCCATTCTGATCTTCTGAACTACAGAACTGTTAGATAATCATTTTATTATCCCAAATCACTAAATCTGCAGCACAGGCCCGCCCTGGAGACACCGTGGGTACAGCTCCAGATCAGTACATTAGAGAGAGATTTGCAATAACATCAGCCATGTGAATTTTGATTCCCAGAACATGTTAAAGTTATGTTGACACTAAACTGTAGCTCAATACATAGTGCTATATCTAAAAAAACAAACCACCAAAGCACATACCTTAATTTGATATGACACAGAAAAGCAAAGCAAGCACACACGTTGGGATAATGGTGCTTATACCCTTGCTCCACGCAGGGTTGACTGAATCCCTCAATTTGAAAAATCGGATGCCACATCTCAGAGCCTGATCCTGCAGGTGCTCTGCACCCCCCAGGAGCACCTTCAGTGCTCTTTTCTGACCATATGATGCTGCTTCCTCTGGACACTTCTGGTTTATACTCTGAGGCCACATAGGTGTCTTCTTACTCACAGGCAGTTTGATGACATTTTCACTATTACTTTGAATTGATATATAAGTTTCTGTAATTATAGTTTTGTTCTTCTCCCCAAATGACTTATAAATACTTTGAGAATGGGTTTATGTTACATTATTTTCCCACACATGTGTGGTACTTCCCACAAAGAAAGCACTGTATAGGTATTTGTCAATTTGTTTTTGGTAAATTGATACAAATTAGATAATGCTGAAAGAGGAGCTATTAGAAAATATACAAATAGGCCCACTTACTAGCAACTACATAGAAAAAGATCTGGTAAAAGGTTTTCATAAAGGAATTGTAGACTGTTGGAGTAGCATCATAGAATGATTTGATAGGATTGCAATTACTGGGCAATAATGAGAAATGAAGAAACAGGGAAAAATATTATAAAGATGGAAAGAAGGGAATGTTATAAAGGTAGAAAACATAACAAGAAAAGAGCACTAAAATTCCCTGAAGACTTTTCCCAGGTAACACGACATGCTCTAGTGCAAGTGCCATACAATAAAAATAGATTCAAGCTTTAAATTTCAGGGCTTTTCATGAGACATTTATGGGGCCTGTGTCCTTCAAGATCAGTTCAGTGACAGATACCGAGGTCATTTCCAGCAAGGTTAGAGGGGACCGTGTTATCAACTTTCCAATTATTTTTTCAGCCAAGACCCTCTCTGATATATGTTGAAGTCTACAGATGATAATATCTCTACCTAAGGAATGGTGGTTTAAAAGTGTCAGGATCTGCACATACCAGGGACCTTCACATAAACAATCAAGGGTTTACATTCTGGAGATAACTTCTAGGTTGAAATCCTAACTCTATCTCTTATTGGGTAAACTCTCCAGTCTTTTCAGTCTGAGAACCTCAACTCACCTACAGGGAAGACATGAACCCTTCCTCATTTGGCTGTACTGAAAACTGAATGTGATAGTGTATCTGAAGTAACCACAGAATACACACATGAACATTTTCATGAAAGACTACCGACAAATGTGGGAGTCTCTACAAGCCAGCTTGGGTCATTTTTAACCAATTCAGTCTTGGAGATGAAAGGAGGAGGAAATGGCAAAGAAAAGAAAAGAATTAACTATGAGGATCAAGGTCCTCATTCTTACTGGAGATAGCAAGGCAAGATCCGTTCCCTCAAATATTTCCAAATCCATCCCTTTCTGTCACTAGCATTTTCTAGCTGTGTATGCTCTGCTTGCAGACAAGAACTAGGGAGAACAAAGTGCTCACCTTTCCTGGCAACTATCTGAGAGCTAAGCTCAGCCAACATTCTCAAAACCACAGCATAAAGTAGGCACCAACTGCTCCCGCTTTTACAGATGCCTCAGGTTTTATAGGCACCTCAGTAAAGAGCACCAAACAATACACAGGATTTAAATCCAAACTTTTTTTTTTTTTATAAAGGGGGTAAAACTTTGCATTGCAATGCTCAGAGTGTACACAGTGCTTACTTTGGACAGGGAAGAGGAAAAGGTTTGGGGTCCATAAGAGGATTCTGGAGGGCTGGTGATGGTCTCTATCTTGATCTAGGTGATGGCTACACAGATTTCTTTGGCTGAAAATTCATTGAGCCAAACAACACTTTGTACATTTATGTAAGTGCTATATTTTACTAAAATGCTTACAAAAATCAGGCTCTGAAAGGTTAAATTAGCTGTCCAAATTCACATGGGAAATGTGTGGAATAATATGGGTCCACATCCTGTTCCATAGACCCTGACACCAAAATCTAATTACCCCCAAATTCCACAGCCTTTCCAAAGGAAAATAATAGGAGCTATGCTTTGGTCTAGGACACTTCTCTCTGTGGTCAGGGAAAATTTTAAATCAAGAAAAAATTTAAAGCAGATTCTTTTGTTGACTATTCAACTCCTTTTCTCATGGACTGTGGATAAAACTAATGAAGGATAATTATGACATTTAAGAGCCAGACATCTTTGTATGTTTTTTCCTTGCAAGATGTGTTTTCTTTGGTATTATCTTCTTTGTATTACAGATGTCTCCAACTTCATTTTTAAATTTCACAGTGCTTTACTGACAAATCAGTGAATACAAATTAATTTAATGCTGTGATTTCTCAAAGGTAGGTGCCAATCTCAAGTGGTACATCCCTTCTAGGTAATTATGTCATCGTATTATTTCACCCAATTGTGATTTTACACACACACACATTTGTGGGCCTCTCCTACTAGATTATAAATTCTAAGAGGACAGACGATATATCTAGTGCCTGTCACATAAAATAGGCTCAAGTACAAAGTTTTGAGCAAATTAATGAAAATTTACTTTAATAAATGAATAGGAAACCTAGAATAAGAATAATTTAAAAATCATCAGGCATTTTAGTAAATGTCAGAGGTGTGTCACTAAAATCTAGACAATAATTTTACTATCACTGTATTTTACTTGTGGTTCCTCATTCTATTTTATTTACTGGTATGACTAGTCTGGGCAGATTTTCACTGTATTTTACTTGTGGTTCCTCATTCTATTTTATTTACTAGTATGACTAGTCTGGGCAGATTTTCACTTAGCCGTTACCACATGGGAGGCTCTGTGAGTGGGTGGGAATAGTCTGGTTGAGGAGCTCATGGACACCTGTCCAATTATATAATGAGTTGATATAGCTTATTAGTAGTAACCAAAGTTAGAGTCACAAGGATGATTCCTACCCATGACTAACTTTTATAAATCGCTATTTGTACTTGAGCAAAGATATTGTAATTAGAGGGTTAAATAAATCTTTTTTGTACTCAAAAGATTCTGCTTTGGAATCTAAACTTAGCAAATCATGGGAATGTTCAAAATCAAACATTTTCTGACTCCTACTATATGAAGCAATGGAAATTTTATCCATCTATATTATTTGGCCTAGTTTCAATACACTTGTCTATAATATTATGACAATTACAGTATGTTTGTTATTATTTTTAAGTGAGGAAACTAGTAACTGACTTATCTATTTTTACCTAGACCCCACTACTGCTGATCTTAACTATTTAGTTCTCTAGCTCACTTATCCTCTCCCATCTAACTCCTAGTTCTTTCCAGGATAATTGCAATGCCATGTCTTCATGCTATCCTTCTATCCTTTATTATTTATTTATTTATTTTCCTTAGTCCCTATGTTTATATGTAGCTCCCTTGAAATGTGTTTGTTTTGATGCTTTTAAGTTGTTGTTGTTTTTTCTTAAATCATGTTCATTTTTTGTAAAATACTTCAGTTCTCCCATCAGGTATATAATCCCCATAATTCTCCCTCTACATCACCCATGACCTTCACCATAGTCCCTGTACTGTCCCTCCCCTGTTTTGACCCCTCTTCCTCCTCTGCTATGGACAGCTTGCAAGTTTTGTCTATTTCTTGACCCTTTTTTTGATTCCCCTATCTATATTCCATCTATAAGTGAAACCATCTATTATTTTTCTTTTTCCTTCTGACTTATTTCACTGAGAAGAATCGATTCCAGTTCCACCCATGTTGATGCAAAGGCATGATTTTATCTTTTTAGTTGCTGAATAGTATTCAATTGTGTCAACACAATATACAGCTGATGGGAATGAAAACTGGTCCAACCACTCTGAAAAGCTATGTGGAGGACCCAGAAGTACTAAAAATGGAGCTATCTATGACCCAGCAATTCCATTTCCAGGAATCTACCCAAAGGCCACAAAAACACTAATTTGAAAGGAAACCTGAACCCCTGTGTTTATTGCAGCACTATTTACAATAGCAAAGCTATGAAAAAACCTAAAGGCTGAATGGGTCAAGAAGATGCACTATATTGTTATTTGAAATTTGTACTAGAAGCAGCTCATGGGCATCTTCCTTTAGCACATATAACGTTCCCATTGAGGCCAATGGTTATTTCACCAGCATGAGCAACACTGAAAATATTATGACATTTTAAATGAAGTCAACATTGCACTTTGATTTTATAACTTTAACAGAAAGGACCCCTCCAGTAATTTATAAATGATGTGCTAGCTTACAATTATGAATACTGCATTTCATACCTTACCCCCTCTTTGAGTTTGAATTAGAAAATCACAGATTTTAATATAGCTGGGAAGTGTTGAAAGCTAAAAACCATTAAGGACCCACACATGGGAGAGAGTTACGATTTTTTTCAGTTGTAGTTAAAAAATACACAAGAAAATGAAATGGAAATCTATGTCCAAGTTTAGAAGAATCTAAGTATGTTTTGAGTGAATGAAATTTCTGTAATTGTGAATTCAAGACTGGTTCACAAAGCAAAACAAAAGAGAAAGAGCAAGAGGGAGAAAGGGGAAAAGAGAAGGGGAGGAGAGAGGGAGAGAGCAAGGAGAAAAGGAAGGAATGCAAACAAACAAAAGAATTGAAGCAGTTTCCCTTGTAAATTCTTCTGCAACTCTAGTGAGGAAATGATTCCTTTTCTTTTAAGTCATGGCTTTCTCACAAATTTCACTCTAATCCTATTCAACTCTGTCAAATGTGGAACATTTTAATTCTGCATAATTTTAGCTCCTTAGAGACAATTCTAGTTCCCAGTTCCCAGAGGACAGTCAGTGCTCAGATAGGCCAGCACACAGAACAGAGGGGACCCTGTGGGCAAGAAGGGATGAGATTTGGTAAGATTTTGTGAAAGAGAAACCATGACCAGGGTTTGAATGGGTTGAATTTATGAATTAAACATAACTCTAAAAGTGTGTTTATTTTTAAGAATACCATATAAACAAAGCCAGAGGTGGAATGAAAAATTAGATTTACTTTCTGACATTGTGAACTGACACCACAGTGGCGCAAAGTAACAAGAGAGACCTTGACACTTTATGCAAGTGTATGAAGAACTTTCACATTCTCAAAGTGTGCTCCATGGAACCTGCAGATATTAACATATAAACTCTGAATAAAAAGGTTCTCTGATCAAAATATTTGGGAGACTCCCAAATTAAAGTTCTTGTTAGCCTTAAGTTCTTTTAGCATCATTATGATGCAAATGTGTATTGTGAATTTCCAATAAGGGAATACATTTGGGAATTTTCAACTTTATTTTGCCATAAGACCTCTCTTGGGATATTTTAAGGAATTACTAGTGGTCTGGGATAAATGCTGATCCACATTCTAGCATGAACTGCATGGAAACCAAGTTGGTGACATTATCCCTATTTCCACATACGTATGTGTATATATGTATGTATACATAGGCATAATTTGTATATATCTAATTTCTTAGAATAGGGCTTGATACATTTGATACACAGGGAAAGGCTAGTGATTATCACTGATACTATCACTATTCTAAAGTCATATAGCTACACATGGTAACTTTTGATTTGAAAACAGGCTGTTGATCTCTATACGGTACAACAAAATCAATACACAAGTGAACAGTGACAATGCGAGGGTTTTAATCAAAGAAGCATCCTTAGTAATGTGGGATGGGAATAAAGATATTCATATCAAATTACAAGGTGCTGAATCCCAGTGCAGCAGAGCAGATCACTTATTCTGTACAGCTGGGGGACATTAAGTAACTTTTTCGAAACTGTTTTCTTGTTGATTATAGGGGGATATTAGGACTTCTACTGCATGGAAGCAGGGAATGCTAGAGTTAATATATGTAAAATATTTCTATCACTGTGACTCTTACAAAAAGGTAGTCTCCATTAATACAAATAAATGACAGGTCTTATGAGAAGGGGGCTGCATATGATTCCACAGCCTAAGTATAAACCCTGCATGGCATTTTAAAGGGCAAAAGGCAAGTTAAGATTAATTCTTCATTAAATCTATGAAAGCTACACACTTGTATTAGGGTTCATTTACTATGACACAAGGTGTTCCAAAGAGTCAGTTGGTACAGGCAACAGGTGTGTGTGTGTGTGTTGTGGGAGGGAGAACAATTTCCTAATACTATTTGGGTCTACTCCTCTCTATAATGATTTCTTTTTCTTCTTTCTTTTTTCAAGCTCACTTAATGTATTTGTTCATCATTTTTACTTTCTGACTATATATATAACATAGTAAACTATAGGATACAGAAGTTAAAAAGAAAGCTGGGAGGCGATGAGGTTAAAATGAATGCCTTTAAGCAGGGAAGTCTGCCTGTGTGGTAAATCACTAGAAGACAATGTACCAGCAGGAAAAAAGATTGGCAGCTGGAAAACATCCGTGTCTTTGTCCTCATCATCCTGGCCTTGTACAGCAGTTGCAGCAAGAGGACATTGGAAAATAACTTATCACCTCAGATCTTGAATTTCAAAGATATATCAGATACGTGGTTTGCAAATATTTTCTCTGATACCATGAATTTTCACTGTATTTTTGTTTTTTGTTACCCAAAAGTTTTTTCATGAAGTACAAATTTTCCGTTTTATTGACAATGTTTTCAATATTTATCCATGTTGTAGTATATACATATATTTCCATGTTGTAGTGTATATACATATATTATACATATATATACATATATATTTATATATGTGTGTATGTATACATACAAATATACATACAAACATATATCCATGTTGTGGTATATATGTGTATAAATATAAATACTGAAAACATTGTCAATGTGAAATAAATGGTAGTATGATTTCACTTATACAGTGTTCAGGAAAGGCACATCACAGAGTCAGAAGGCAGATTAGAGTTTGCCAGAGGCTAAGGTGAGGAGAAAGAGGATGTGATCTCTAATTGATACAGGGCTTCTTTTAAGGAAATGAATATATTCTGGAATTAGATAGTGGTGATAGATAAAAACTCTATGAATACACTAAAATCCATTTAATTCCATACTTTGAAAAAGTAAACTTTATTATGTGGATAAAACCACAACAGGCCCTCCCTGGTGGCGCAGCGGGTTAAAGCACAGCACTGAGAATCTAAAGCCGCTTCCACATGAGTTCGAATCCCGCCTGCCCCAGAGGTGACCACATGGCGTGGCAGACCTCTCCTGACCCGCCCGCTGCTCCCCTCAGCAGTGTACTTCGTCGATCTGCCTGTTCTGTACCCCACTGTCTCTGGTGAAGCCTCTCGCCGCCCCTGAGCCTCTGGCCTGTACCCCAGTTCTTTATGCATAAGTAAATAAATCTTTAAAAAAAAAAAAACACAACAAATTTGTTATTTAAAAAAGAAAGCTCAAGTCTTGAGAATTTTTTTTTTTAGGTCCTTAAAGCAGGCTTTGGGTTGGTATCATAACGATTTTTTTTTCTACACCTCAAAAGACAGGGACCCCAGATAGCATATTATTTATATTATTTGTTAAAGGCTTCATGCCCATATGACCCACTAGTACATTATATTTTTTGGAAGCTACGGTAGCTAAAGGATTTGAATTCAGAGATTGATTTCTTTCTTCTCATGTCCTAACACTGGAATTTAATTCCTACATAATAAACAAGCATACTCTTAATACCTCTTCACTAATATATGATATTTGTATAATGTCTTCCACTTTTAAATCACCTTGGCATTTATGTTTTCAATAATAATTATTATTTGCAATATAAAGATGAAACAACTGGAGTCTTAAAAAGGCACAGATGGAAAGCAATCCTGGAATATGAGTTGGATGACTCATAGTGTAGACCTCTTCGCATCTTATTATATAAAACCTTTTATTAACTCAAAGGTCTAACTTCATTTCATCAGTGACAGGTTGGTGTGGTTAATATCATCAGAGACTTCTTTTTCATAAGGCCACTGCTCACTTCAGATGAGTTAACCCAAATACAAGGAGTTCTAACTCCTTTGTATACACTAGATTTCTAGCAAAAGTGACTCACACAAGTACTCATTATTATGTAGCCCTCCTATTGGTTTCTGTTTATGTGAAAGTGGAAACCCTACCAACTATAACTACACACGAAAGTAGTAACTACTAGACAATGGATAGTACCTACCTAAGACTCATGTCTTCAGAGATTGGTTAGATCTAGTCCATTATCAAATATTTGAATGTACAGCATCGTTAAGAAAAGATGAACAGTTGACATTTATAGAAGCTGAGTTTTAACATCTTTACTAAGATGTAGCATCATGTAATTACAATTTTAGATGTAGCATCATGTAAGTAGCATCAAGTCAGCCATGGTGGGAGTAATCATATTACAAGAAATGGTAAATAATACAAATTACAGTCTTTATCCTCTCCTTGGATTTGGTATTAAAGTCATCTGTCTGGTTATTAAATATTTCCAACACACCACCACTGGGTGAGAATTATCTACCGTTGGAAAGAAAGAAAAAATTCAGACTCAAGTCATTGGGAAGAGACCACTAACTATAATAAAAGATAGTCAAACAGTGGAAACGTAAGTTCCCCTAAACAGATGAGTGGATCAAGAAGATGTACTGTGGCCTTCCTTGGTGGCGCAGTGGGTTAAAGCACAGTACTGAGAAGCTAAAGCCACTTCTGTATGAGTTTGATTCCCGCCTGCCCCGGAGGTGACCACATGGCATGGCAGACCTCTCCTGACCCGCCTGCTGATCCCCTCAGCAGGCAGATAGATGAAGTATCAGGCAGATACTTCATCTATCTGCCTGTTCTGCTCCCCACTCTGTCTCTGGTGAAGCCTCTCGCCGCCCCTGAGCCTCTGGCCTATGCCCCAGTTCTGTATGGACAAATAAATAAATCTTTACACACAATGGAATACTACTACTCAGTGATAAAAAAAAATCACCATGATAACAGTATTAGAAAAGCTTCTAAAAAATGAACAGCAATATATACCAAAACTACCTCAACAAAAACTTTTTAAAAAGCACTGAATACAATTTTAAAAATAAAGCTCTATAAATTACAGCACAGAAATGTTTTCTTTTAAAGTCATAATAAAACCCCTCACTAACAGAATTTACAAGGTAGTTGATATCTAAAAGAACAATATTCCCAAGAAAATGAGTTACCACACATAAAATGTCTAGCCCATTGAAGGTGAAGTTGATATTGATATATTCATTACATAAATAAGAAGTAATGATACCTACAAATGAGGTTAACTGTCTATGAACCAAAGAAACTAGCAGGCTAATTCTGAAAAATAATCATGATTTGAAGGAAAAGTGTCTCTGTATAGCATGATAAATTTACTGAACACTTTCACATACTTTTTTTTTTCCAATTGCTTTAACAGTTTCTGGATATAAATAAGAAAATTTTGGGGTATATTTTAACATAGTACAAATGTGAAATTTAAAGGAGATTATATACGGTCCACAAAGACAAAGAGTTCACACTTCCTGTAAGGCAGCTACAACTCCAACGTTAAAGATTGATTCTATAGTGTTGTGATGACCTGGAAGCTTAGATACTGAATTGTCTTGTTACACTCTCCACAAGCTCTTATGAAACCAACATACTCTTTGGAGTCTAACAAGTTGGAGTTTAATTCCAAGTGTATCAACCATTCACCTGTGCAAACTTGGATATTATACATAACTTCTCTGATCTCAGGTTTCTCATCTGGAAGAGAATCCGTAAAACACATTCCTTAAAGATCATTTACTCAAATGATCAAGCACTGAGTTAAGACACATCCTTTAGTTTCTCTTTTTTCCTTCTCTCCTCCCCCAAGCCTGATCTCCACCAGTCTGAGAAAAAATCCTGCGTGGATCTCATTTCACTGTATCCAGCAAACATTTTTAGTGCAGTGACTTAGAATGATTCTGTCTCCTTGTAGCTTAGGGAAGACTATGGTGAGCTTCCCTGGACAATAATAAGAACTTGGATATACTTATACTCCTGGAGCAGAACTATTAGGCAACATAGTGGTTAATTAAGAAGGAAGAAAGAGAGTGGAATGTTTCCCATTGGTCAGATCCTCAGGATGGGAAGGATTTCTGCACTATGAAACAAAATATAGAACAAGGAAGCTCAAATTCTCCAGCCCAGCATCTCATGTGGCTAGTAACTTTGTGTCTAGATTCACCAACAGGCAGTAAAGAGTCCCAAGTCACTAGGCAGAATTTCCAGAGGATGTGCTGATGCCGGAAATTCAGAAACATCTTAGTTCATCTCACTTATCTAGGTCGCAGATGTGTTCTCAAAGTGGGGTCCACTCACAGACACCTCAATCTGAAAGATTTTAGAACTCCAGTCCAAGTCTATAAAATCAGAGATTTCCTGAGATTCTTATCCATGCTATAATTTAAGAGCATCTTTCAAAGAAACTCTTTTCTTTGAATTTGCTTATGACTTTAAAAAAGTAGCATGCACAGTAGTTAAGAGCATGAAATCTCAGAACCAAGCTGCCTAACCCCTCACTTTAGTAATTCTGAGGCTCTGGACAAAGAACTTAACCTTTCTACATCTTAATTAAACTCCTCTGTTTAAATAAAAAAAAAAGTGCAAAAAAATTGTCTCTGCCTTGCTAGATTACTGTAAGGATGCAATGAAGTAATGCAGCACTACACTATTGTGGATGCTTGGTAAATAATAGTTATGAGTAATAAAAATACCTTCCCTGAGAATGAGGGACCCTCGGTATTGCCACTGCTGGAGAGCAGCAATAACCTAGGATTATTTACTGTAAGAACAGTAAGAAAAGAAATGCACAACATTACTTTAATGATGTAGGATGAAAAACAGTTAAGAAATATAAGTGAACACAAAGACCCTAAAGCACCTGTGTGTTATTGGGGGAGGGGGGGTCTGCCACTACCTACAGTGCAGTCTTTGCTAAATGGTGGATCCCTTGGATACATCTCAGAGCCACCACCTTCTCAGGTGTTTCCTTATGAGCAAAGAAAACACAGCTTGGCAGGATGAATGAAGAAAAACTAGCACTATCTCTCCTCCACTGTCTCGATACATTTTTACTCCCTTTTCCAGTCATTCAGTTGCCCTTTTCTAGAAAATGTCTTCATGGGGTTTTCTCTTTATAGAACTCCTGTTTTTTTTCTCTCTCTTTATATCAACAATTCTATTTCATGCATCTACAACAGAAATTCTTCAAAGAGATCTCTGGTGCCCTCATTTGCAATATAAATTCTTGCATCACTGCCTGCACAACAAAATGCTGTAGTTCCCTCCATGGGGTGAGACATTTAGCTTGGTGTTAATTTGCTATCAGTATCATTTAAACAACTTCATAAAACATAAATGGCATGAGGTGGAAACATATTTGTTTTGGTGACAGCTGTTTCTGTTTTATATAAGGAAGTTTACTGTGGGGCTCCAGGCTCATGGGGTACACTTTGAAGATGGAGAGTACCCAAATTCTAGAACAACACATATAGTTGTCCCAAAATGCCACACTACATTGTTTTCCACAAATGCCAGAAAGGAATAAGGTAAAATGAAATTATTTTCTCCTCCCTCAACCCTCAAAAGATGGAAACAATTTCTCAGAAGAAAAATCAGAAGATTGGATGTTTTCACATTGGCTGATAACTTTAGATGGGTCATCTCAAGAGAGCACTTTACTGGAGTAGAAAGGAATTTTCAACTAAAACAACTACTTCAAAGGTTAGGTTGTATACAGCTTTGATACCCAGGAGACGTCACTTGGCCCCTTTGCGCCAAGTGATTGATTTTTTTCAAGCCCACCCCTATCTAGTGGTTCTCCATACCTTCTGCAGTCCTCTTCATTTGCCATCCCATTTTTTCATTAGTACCTACATATGAAGGAGTCGTAATTTCACTCACAGGCTTTTCAATATTTATTATTTGCCTATGTGGCATGGCTTTTCTGCTCATGATGAATAATTAAAATGAATATAATGCACTGTCAGCATTCTAATTTTAACTTCAATCCTCTTATTGCATTTTGAGTAACATAAAAACTAGTAAAATCATATTTTTTTTTGTTTAAAGAATTGTCCCTGAGTAATAAAAATTACAGCAGAAATAAATGAAATAGAAAACCATTCCAAAAGATTAGTGAAATCAAAAGCTGGTTCTCTGAAAAAAATAAACAAAATAGACAAACTGTTAGACTCAAAAAATAGAAACAAAAAGTCACATAAATAGAATCATAATTGAAAGAGAAGAAATAACAGATAAGTCAGAAATGCAGATGACCATGAGATTATTATCAACATTATATTCTAGTAATTTGTATATCATAAAAGGGTAGACAAATTCTTAGAAATATAGAAATCATCTGAGAATGATTTTTTTACAGAATAAGGAAGAAATAGAAAGCCTGAGCAGGCTGATTACAAAGAAACTGAGATAGTTTTCAAAAGTCTCCCAAAAAAACAAACATCTAGGACCGGATGGCTTCACTATTGAGTTCTATTACATCTTCAAAGGGAAGCTAATAGGTATACTCCTCAAACGCTTCCAAAAAAAATGAAAAAGGGGGAACACTTCCAAACACATTTTATGAGGCTAACAGTGTCCTGATTCTAAAACCAGAGAGTTCATGCAGAAAAAGAAAACTACAGGGCATCTGGTGGCCTAGGGATAAAGTTGCAGTGCTATCACTGCCACATCCCGAGTTCTACCCCTGGCCAGGAAGTTGACCCACATATAGCACAGCAGACCTCTCCTGGCATGCCCTCTGCTAACCTTAGGAATGTATTTCAGTAAATTCATCTGTCCTGCTCCCCGCTCAGTCACTGTAAAGCCAGACCAAAGGAATTGGATTGAGAGCCCAGAATCTCAATCCTACGCCAAGAATATACATTGAAGAAAGGAAAGGTTCTTTAGTAAATGGTGCTAAGAACACTCAATTACATGCAATTGAAACTAGACCACTACTGACATTATACACAAAAATTAACTCAAAATGGATAAAAGACTTGGATATAAAACCTGAAACCATAAAATGTATAGAAGGAAACATAGGAAAAAATATCTACTACATAGGTTTCAGATGTCTCTGTGAATTAGTTCCCAACAGTAAGAGAAACAACAGAATATAAACATTTGGGACTACAACAAATTAGAAACCTTCTGTACTCCAAAAGAAATTCTCACTAAAACAAAATTCTACCCTATCAAATGGGAAAAAAAAATATTTGAATACCATACATTTGACAAGGAGCTGATACCCAAACCTATAAAGAACTTACACAGCTCAATAGAAAGAAAACAAATAACTGATCCAAAAAATTAGCAGAAAAGCTAACAAGCACTTCTCCACTTACAGATGGCCAAGCACATGACAGAAAGCGCATCATCACTAATCATCAGGAAATCAAAATCAAATTTGCAGCCTCATACCTGTGAGAAAGGCTCAGGTCAAAAGACCAGAAACAACTATGGGTAAAGAAGTGAGGAAAAAGGAAGACTCTCAACACTGCTGGTAGATTAGAGACTGGCCCAGCCTGTGGAAAACAGTAGAGAAGTTTCTCAAAGTACAAAAATGGATCTAAAATGCGGACCAGCAATTCCTCTAATAGGCACCTACCGGAAGAATGCAAAAACAGTCATTTGAAGTGAAGTATGCAGCATTATTTGTAGTAACCAAGCTATGGGAATGAACCAGGTGACCAAAACAGATGAGTGGATCTGGAATTAATACACATACAAAGGAATACATCTCAGTTATTAGAAGAGATAAATTCTTGCCATTTACAACAACACTTATGGACCTGGAGAGGATTATACTAAGCAAAGTAAATCAGAAGGAGAAAGACAAATACTGGAAAGTATTACTTATGTGTGCAATATGGAGGAAAAAACAGCCTGATAAAGCCAAACCAATCTTAAAAGAAATGAGACTGTAGAACTGAGGCTACCAAAGGGGGAAGGAGAGGAAAGAGAGCAAAATGGGGATGGAGCATGATGGATTATGGTGGAGGACTAGGGGGCTGTGGTGGTGGGTGTGGTGTGGTAACAAAACCGAAGGGGGAGATCCGATACTTCGAGAGCACAAAGTTCTAAATCAACACTATCTAATGAAAAAGTATTAAAAACTGTTCATGTTCTCTTGTCTTTTATGTCTAACCAGACGGGTGAGTTAGGGGAGCTAGCCCATGTGAAGAAGGTATACATTTCACTACTTTTCCTTTTCATGTCAAAAGACTGACAACATTTCAGTTTTGTCAGTTTTTTGCAAAAGATATTTCTCTCCCTTCTCACACTAAATCTTAACTCTTAATCATTCTGCCATAAACTTGCACCCTTCTGAGTTGCTAGCCTACTCTCTTTCTCCAATTTCTTGTGCCAAAAACCTGGAAGTGTCCATGACTCATTTCTTTCTCGCATATTTTACACTCAATCTTCCAGGAACTCCTTCTTGACTCTACTTTCTGGATGGTCTTTTTTCCTACTGTCTGCTACCTCCTTGATGCAATCTAATGCCCAGTGTCAGATTATGTCAGCAGCTTCTAATTAGATCTTCTTTGTATCTTTGCTCTTCTAGAGATTATTCTCAACAAGTCAGCCAGAGCCATCAATTTAAATGCAAGTGAGATACGCAAATCCTCTTCTGCATTGCTCAGAATGGGTCTCCGCCACTGCAGGTATCGGACAAGCCAGACCCTCCAACACTGAAGTCTGCCCCACGTCCTCCCCAGCCTCACTTCCTACCAGGGCCTCCTCTCACCGCCCTTTTTTATATCAGCAACCTTTTGCTGGCCCCTAACGTACAGACATCCTCCAACCTAAGAGCATTGCGCCATTGGCTGTTTGCTCTGCTCACTTGCCTAGAGTGTTCTCCATCCTGGCATCTTCAGGGCTAGCTCCTTTTGTGTCTGCTCAAAAGTTAGCTTCTTCTGAGGTTTCTTCTGATCACCCTGTCTAAGATTGCTCCAAGTTCTCATCCATCCAGCACACCTCACCCTCCTGACCTGCTCTTTTCTTCCTTCCCCATTACATGTATCACTTTCATAATACAGTAATATCACGTCATCATCAAGGGGTTCTTGGGAACTGACTCTAAATGAAACAAAAGCAGATCTCAGGAAAACATTACCTCATTCAATGTTATGAGGTTTTGTTTTCTTACTGATGTTGCAATGAAAAGACAAAGTACCTGCTCTACTATGTAGCGTACTCCTCATGCTTTTTATTCAATATCTGCTTGTGCTATATGGTCCATGCCAGGTCACCACAGCAGGTGTTCCAATCACACTGTTTTAGTCAACATCATTTCATTATAATGAATATATTGTCATGAGAAAGACAAAATTCTGGCCAATGCTGAAATGTTATACATGGACCTGCTTTCAATTATACATCATTTTGCTTGCAGTTGTATTCTCCAAAAACCTACCAGGACATTATGGAGTTATTCTAGTTCTTGCTAACAAGTTGTGAGAAGTAAAACGTGTTACTTCCAGATTAGGGAATTTAAGTTCTAATGTGAGACAATCTTGTGGGCTCTATGGAGATCAGCAATGTCTGTGGAGAAAGACTTTGGTTTTGAGTTACTCCAATGAGCAGGCCCCTATCACCAAATGATGACAGACATAAGGCATGGGCAAGAAACAAGTCTTTCTTGTCTTAAGTCACTGACATTTGGGGGTTGTTTGATAGCACCACACGCTTCAGCTACTCTGACTGATCTATGGAAGATGGAGAAATTACATGGCCACATCACATTCACAAAGTCCCCACATTCCTCCACTGCCACACATTATGTATTTCTGAAATCTGCTGGAAACACAATATTCTGAAAGTCAAATAATATATTAGCATGATTTAAATTGAGGAACATTCCCAACGAACTAAAAGCATTTTACAAAACCCTACAATGACCTATGTAGCTGCTGCCCCCTTCGGAGACAAGCAATTCACCAACAGAGGAAGATGCTCACAGACAGCAAGGCTTCGGTGGAAGTGAGCACTGCAGGGTCACAGTGACTGGCAGGTGCTGGTTAGGACCATGCAGCCATTTTTCTTTTGCACTGGCTGGGAAACCTCTCCAAGCAATTTCCTGGTGAGTCTTCCTAACAACCTGCCTTCAAGGCTGGACTGATTAGTTCAGTGGTTCTCAAACTATAGCATATTTCTGAATCACCTGGACAACTTGTTAAAACATAGAATACTGGGCACCACCCTCAGCAAGTGTGGGGTATTTCTTATACATAATCAGGTGATTCTGATGCTACTGGTCCAGGACCCAGCACGAGACCCATTGGTTTAATAATAAACAGGTGAAGTAGCAACCCTTTCAAAAAAGAAGAAACTGGGCCTCCGTGGTGGCACAGGGGTTAAAAACACCATGTTATCAAGCTATTGCCATCCACTGCAGCAATAGTAGTTCAATTCCCAGGCAGCGGGCTGACCCACATGGGACAGCAGATCTCTCCTGTCTCACCCACTGCTTCCCTCAGCAGTGTATTTCAATGCATCTGCCTGTCCTACTCCCCACTCTGTCTCTGACTGAATCCTCTCACTTCCTGCATCTTGACTTACACCCCAGTTCTTGTATGCATAAACATTTTTTTTTAAAGAAAGAAACTATACTCATTTTTTTCCCCTAGAGTATCAACTATTTCCAAGTCAAATTAATCATGGTGAAATTACCTTCCTATATCTTTGCTTGCTTTTGAAATTAGGGTACCCATACATCCCCATGCTGAGAACATTCCTAGTTTATGCCTGCTGGCCTGGTACTTATCACTAGCTTTTTCTTCACTTACCAGTGCCTGGGTTTGGATGATTCATTATATGGCCTTTACTTTTCTGCTTCTTCAAATTTTTGACTTACATTATGGGAAATGGTTATGTAGTGGTTCTAGGTTTCCGATCTGAAATGTCTTATCCTCAGCCCGGCTGCAATGCTGTGACAGGGACGTGGGTGAGGAGGGTCTGAGATGCTGGGTGAGAAAAAGACCCTGGATTCTAGTTCCTGACCTCAAAATCCTATTTAGATTTCATGGGGGTTGGGGATGGGTGGTGACAAGGATGGAAGTAGCAGGGACAGGGGTTGATGTTAGATTTTTCCCCTAAACTGGCCAGTGCCCTATAAGAATCACTTGCTCATTTCATATGCAATACAAGAAAGATTTTGGGCCGATAATGTATAATGTAGGAAAATACTGTAAGAATATTGAAGACCCACCTGGGTGGGTACAGGCCCCCAATAATAGCAACAGAACTAGCACTAACCTTCCTCCTATAGTGCTATAGGAGGCGACTGCCATTTTATTCTCCAGGCTTGCTCTGAGGGCTAACGGAGAGGAAATTCATGTTTTTTTTGTTTTTTTTTTTTTGTTTTTTTTTGTTTTTTGCCAACCTTGCTAATACTCTTTTTTGAGTATTTCTTGCTAATACTCTTTTCTTGCTAATACTCTTTACATTGGACTATACAATGGTTAAAGAGAATAAATCTGTAGGGTGCTGTTTGCTGCCACATGAGGAGACCCCTGCAGGGATTCTCTTTCTGAATCAGAGACAATTCGTTGCTAGAAGTTACCAGTGTAGGGGTATGCTGTCCCTGGGAGGAAAATGAAGCACTGTTCTTCTGTCTTCTTGTAAAAGCATCTGATTTCCTTCAGGCTTCTACTAGGCAACTTTCAACACACTGGTGAAGGTAATGGGAAAAGTACTATTTTGACTACGCTGCCATATAATACTTGTGGATAACTGTGGTTACTGTTTCTGGAAAAAAAGCTTCTATGAGGTGAATTCTACACATAAAAATGTTTACAGGGGCCTTTCCGGTGGTGCAAGGGGTTAAGTCTCAGCCCTATGGGGCAAATCCTCAGCCTCTGCAATGTGAATTCGATCTGGCCAGGGAGGTGAGCCGGGCAGCAGCCCTTTCCTGTCTTTGCTGCTCCCCTCAGCTGTGTATTTCAGTCAGTCTAACTGTTCTGCTCCCTAGTCTGTCTCTAGAGAATCCTCTTCACCCCTGCACTTCTAGCCTATGCCCTAGTTCTTGTATGCATAAGTAAAAAAATCTTTGAAGAAAAATGCTTTCAGCTCTAGTTTAATGAAATGCTAGACTGTGAAGGATCCCTGCCTAATAGCACAGCCTCACAACCGTCCAGGTTATTAGATAATGTCATTGCAATTTTGCCCTGTAACAATCCATCATTTGCAGTCTTGCTTGATCTGGGTCCTTGATTTCAGGTAGATGGAAGTTTGGGGGAGGCAGAGGACAAAGCAAAAGGGGGGAGCCACTTAGACACATAAACAAATAGGTAGGAGGCAACTGTCATTCCCAAATTAAAATAGCAGAATTGACTGACATTTTTTAGGTATTTGCTTCTTATAAATGCTGGTCCTTACAGTCAATACACTTAAGTTAACAAGCCATGCCTTGTGGGAATTCTATCCTAATACAAATGACCTAAATTCAACCAACACTCTTCATACCCACTCCCTAACCACATACGCTGTCTTAGGCTACTCTAGCAAAATACCACAGGCAGGGTGCTGCAGCAACTATTTTCTCACTGTTCTGAGGCTGGCCATCCAGAATCGAGATTCAAGAAGGGTTCTAATGAGGGTTCTTCTCCTGGCCTGTAGACAGTTACCATCTCAGGTGAGGTACCCTACTCCCTCTTCTGAGAGGGCACAGTTCTATCAGACCACTGGCCCATTACCATTTAATCAGAATCTTGCAAGGCAATTCAATCTTCAGACTAGTCATAGTGAGGACTAGGTCTTCAGTGCGTGGGTCTCAGGGCAACACAACTCTAGTCACAGCATGCACACACATGCACTCTTCCTAGTAACTCAGGAGCTGGTGCTCTAGCGAGAACGCTAGTCATTAAATATTTACGCGGAGGACGACCTTCTCGAATAGGGTGAGTATTGCGCTCTAGGAGGTGTGTGCCAGCCAGCTGCCAGGAAAAGTCAGCATGACCTCTTTTCATTTAACCAGGAAAGCCTTTATGGAGGCCCTGGGATTTCTGAAGATCTTTGGAGAGCACAAAGAAATATTTGAGCCATAACAGAGAGGATAATATGACCAGGGGGAACAGCAGCATGAGCGAGATCAGACTGAAGTAAGAAAGATGTATAAAGAGAGCATCTGGGAGGGCTTTCATATTTTCCCAGAGCTTTTCTAAAGTGGTTTTAAAGTGGTTTTCCTTTGTGCTCCTGATGTGGGAAGTTAATCAGCACCGGCTGTGTGTAGGTGTGTATTTTTCCTCCTCCCTCTGCTCACTTCTTTTGGCTACTCTCTGGGGTTCTCAGGCATTTGCTCCATATTCTTATTTTGCTCCAGTCTGTGTCCAAGCTGACAGAGCATGCATCCTTCTACACTCGCTCACTGTACTTCGATCTCCTTCAGTCACCACCCCTAGGTGCATTTTCAGTAGCATCCCAATCCCTGTCAGATCCCCCTCAACTGCTTAATCTTACACTTTCCTCTAAAACTTTGTGGGCAGAGGTGATTAATAGTCAACTGAGCTGTTTTTAAATTTGTGGGAACCCAAACTTAGAGGGGCTTCATGCTATTATTGCCATCCCCTACCCTGAGCTGCTCCCCTAACTTTTTTTTTAAGATTTATTTATTTATGCATACAGAACTGGGGTACAGGCCAGAGGTGCAGGGGCAATGAGGATTCACCAGAAACAGAGTGTGGGGGGGGGGAGCAGAACAGAGAGATCGACGAAGTACACGGCTGAGGGGAGCAGCAGGCAGTTCAGGAGAGGTCTGCTGCGCCATGTGGGTCACCTCCAGTGCGGGGGTCGGACTCCAGTATACTGAAATGGCTTTAGCTTCTTAGTGTTGTGCTTTAACCCGCTGCACCATCAGGAAGGGCCCCTGCCCCCCTAACTTCTAAGCTATATATGTGTACCATAAGGAGAGACTCTTCACCTTTTCTCACCCTTTTCATCTTCTCCTATATTTTCAGGCCAGGAAATATGTGATATTCATTTGGTTTAAGACACTGATCTCACCAAGCAAAACCCCAAACTAAGTATGTGAGAAGATGAATGTGCTTATTAACTAAATGGGGCTTCCTTTGATAATGTCCATGTGTGCTAAGCACCATGATATACATGTACAGTTTTATTGAGTGAAATTAAAGTTATATATCTATATCTATATATGAAAGAAATCTAAAGCAATTTCACTACACATACACACACAAATATTTACATATATAGAGTCTTGTGCACAAATGAACGCCTGTTACCCTGGGTGATTGCCAAGCTCAAGTGTTCCATCATAGCAACTGCTTCCTAAATAGCATGAACTTTGATGAATCTAAAATCTGTGTCAATTCTCTGGTCTCCTATTTCCACAGCCTGTTAATGTCTATTGAGAAAGATAATAATGTGATTTGGACCAGAGCTTCTGAAGTCTGATTTTATAACCCTAACATATGGAAACAGTTCTGTTCCCTCTTCTGCCATTTTACAGCACAAAATGGCTTGAAAAAGGATGACAAAAGCACCATTAGAACCCTTTGATTCAGGCTAGACTTTAGAAAGTTTCCTAATAAATTATGAATGCACTGTCTGAAGTGCATGATTAGCCCATTAGCAAAGGCTGTTTTATTGGAAAGGAAATAAATATATGACAACTCAGGGAGGTGGGGGTGTTAGGCAAGGTCTAACAAAGTGAAGCTTAAGTGGGAGATGGATGCAAAAAGAACTGGGAAGCTCCTGAAAACCATTATCACAACATCACAATTCTAAGACAATCCTACATTCCATACCTGATTTATCTTGAGGCAGCTTCAGCAAGTCACCAACTTCAATGTGCCTTATTCATGTAGATTGTGAGACAGAGATCACAATGGTAGCTAAATTACTTAAATATGTATACATACATACATACATACATACATATACACACACACACACACATATATGGATGAAATGATGTAATGTTGGCAAATATTTGGCAGAGTCTGGCTCCCTGTAAGTACTGAATTAAGGCTAGTAATAATTATCGTCTGAGAATGATAGCAAGTTTTTCCTCATTCCATTCTGAAGTTTGTACTTCTAAGCGACAAAAAAAAAAAAAAAAAAAAAAAAACCAATATCAAGAAAAGAAAATTTCAAAAAAAGCAAAGAAGCCTTCTGAAACTCTGGAGTGGAGGACTGTGGTCATTTCATCACATAAACTTCAAACCCCAGTCCTGGGTTATCTTTACTCTCTGTACTACTTTTACTTAATCCATCATGAATGTCCTCTTCCCTCTGAGACCAGACAGTATCTCTTTGTGAAATATATTTCTCCAAATCACTTATAATATACAATCTTCCATATTGATAAAACAATAAATTCAACATTATCAACCTCAGATGGGCATTCTATTATGCCTAACATTCTTTACTTCCATGGTAGACTACTTCTAAGTAGTCTAATTTTACTTCATATTACTCAGAAAATGGAAACTTTCCAAACCATCCTCTCAATAAAAGAAGTCTTGATTTTATAACCCTCGCCAATAAAAGAAGCTGCTTCTTTTTTTTATCTAAGCTTTACGTCCCTCTCTTCCTGTCTCTTCAGCCACTGACCAATACCTATCCATCTTCCTCTTCCAGACAACCAACCACTCCCTTTCAAATGGATCCTTCTTCCTGTCAACATTTAAACATGTACAAACCTTACCTATCTTCAGGTAACCTTTCTTATCCTTACCTTCTACTCCAGCTCCCACCACATCTTCACTTCCCTTCTTCATAGTGAAATTTGTTGAATATTCTCTAAATTTTCTTTTTTCTTTTTGTCTCAACTCCTTTCCTTTCATTCTCCAGGAGTCTGAAATCCATGCTGCCCCTGGAATATTTCTACTAGGGGATCACTCAAGCTACTCACTTCTATCAGCACTAGACACCAACACTCCTTTTCTAAAATCTCTTTCCCTTGGTATCTTATGATCCCATTGCCCTATCTTCCTGACACCTTTTTCCACTCTTCTGTGGGCTGATGCTGTTTCCCAAGCAGTAGATGGAGGGTCCTCCAGGATCAGCTGTAATACCTCATATCTCCTCACTTTTCACATTTCCCACCACAACCTCATCCTGGGGAATTATAGCCTTCAAAACTTAGTCTCTACAGACCAAGACACCTAAGAGCTTACTTGTCATGTGTACTTGAGTACTCTAAAGATATCAAACACATCTATCCAAGATTCAGTTTCTCTCATGCTGGCACTTACCCTTTCATTGATAGACACTTTTTGGAAAATATATTAAAAAAGGATCACTCAAGAGCCTCCCAGGTGGTCCAGGGGTTAAAGTCTCAGTGCTATCAAATTATCATGAATCATTGTGATGAGCTTGATCCCCAGCCAGGACACTGAACCAATGGTACAGCAGACTTCTCCTGATTCACCCTTTGCTCCCCTCAGCAGTGTATTTCAGTAGATCTGCCTGTTCTGCTCCCCACTCTGTCTTTGGTAAATCCTCTCAACCCTCTTTCTCTCTGGCCTATACACCAGGTCTTCTATGCATTAAAATAAAGTAATAATAAAGTGACAATAAGCAATGGCTTTTTAGTAAAAACAAGGGTTTCAAATACCATCACCGGTATTTGACAGAGAGGAATGGGAATACTTCACATTGAAGGAAAAGAAAGATTTCAGGTATTCCCTGATGCGAGGCTATTGGTAGGGGGAATTTTTAAGGGAAACTAACTTGTGAGCATCCTGTATTGTTGGCTAGATGTGTGATTTTGGCCTTTTCCATTGGGTCCGACTTTAGATTGAGGTAGAAATTAAGGGAAATATTGATTATTTATCAGTTTCTGGCTATTTGGGGGTCGTTTTTTCTACTGTGATTATTGTTTAGCTTCTTGGACAAGTTTTTAGATATAATAGTCTTACTTTTCAAAAAATAACGAACGACTATATACCAGAGGCATTTTACAGGGGTGGAGTGGGGAATGGGATCAAAAACAGTGGAGGGAGAAGTGCACTGGATTATGGTGATGGCACATGGGTGATTTGGTGATGGGAAACCCACGGGGAGTACAACTGAGCTGGAAAAAGGCACAAAATAATGTACAAATAAATTATAATAAAAAAAATAACAGTCTTACTTTTTGGACTTTTAACAAGGAGGGTGCTTCCTGGCCTGATTTCTGTATGTTATGTGGCAGAGTTCTATTTTATATATTGCCTGGCTACTGTAAGTATTATAAGTATCAGTCTCTACAGTGAAATATCTAGTGAAGGAAAAAAGGTGGGAAGTAGCCAGAACTCCACTATCATAGATTTTAAGTTGCAAATATTTTCTTATTCAGTGTCAAAATGTTTGCTTAGAATCACAATCCCTAAAAATCTGGCTGGAGATCTGAAGTTGTCAGAGGGGAAGGGGAAGGGAAAGAACAAAGTGAAGAGGGAGTACAATGTACTACAGCGGAGGACTATGGGTGTTTTGGAAGTGGGTGAGGTTTGGTAATAACTGAAGGGGAAGATCTTACATCTTTTAATAATATACAATCTACAATATTGTAAATCAATGTTACCTCAATTAAGCAATAATAATTTTAAAATGTTTTGGGTTTGGTTATTACTTTGCAATGTAGACCATTTAATTAACAAACTGACATTAACTTAAGGTAAATTCAGTCTATTTTTATACTTTACCCTGCATGCAGCCTTCATGATTCATATATTTAATATATTTTTGCTAAAAGATCTATCAGTGGTCTGAAATTTAAGGTAAGATTTATATAATTTGAAAACTTGTGGTGTTGGATAATGGACTTCTCACCTTAAATTAGTGTAAACATGGAGAGAGGCAGCAGAAACACCTGAGAAACCAATCCTAGCATCTTCTATCTTCTCTTAATTACAAAGGGGAGAAGACCATTGGTAAAATCAGTTTAAAGGAGGTGTTATCTCTTAACACTGAAGATACTGTCTCATATTTTGATAGAGGCCATTCAAATAAAAAAGCTGTGATTATCAGAGGAAATGGACCAGCAGTTAGAAGACAGTATCAAAGACTATGCACAAAGAATGATACCATCAGGAAACTCTTTCCCAAAACCCCTATCTACATCAAGTCCTTTTTCATATTCACAGAAAACACTTATAGTTTTAATGCATTAAAGGGGGCTTTCCTGCTGGTGTAAGGGATTAAGTAGCAGCACTAGCAAGCTATATGCAGCCACTGCAGCAGGAGTTTGATCCCCAGTCAGGGAGTTGTCCCAAAAGGCACAGCAGACCTCTCCTGTCTCACCCACTGCTACCTTCAGCACTTTATTAGATGCGCCAGTTCTGCTCCCCACTCTACCTCTGCTAAATCCACTTACCTCTCTGCACCTCTGGCGGACACCCCAGCTTTTGTATGCATAAATAAATAAATTTCAAAAATATCCATTATAAGCGCAGATATTCCTTGATGATTTCAAGGATAAATGTTTACTCCCTAGAGGGTAAAGAATTGTATATATATAGAAAATGCACTAAAGTTACATTGGCCTAGATTTGAACTCTATTCCTGCTTCCTGTGTACCCTGGGGAGTGATCTTTGAGCCTCAGTGTTTCACATACAATGAAAACAGCAGGTGGGAAGGATTTGCCATTTACATGCATAGAGGGTTTGATGGCGCATCTAGTAGGCACTACAAAGGCAGTTCATCCTCTTGCACATTACTTCCCTCCCACACTCAAAGTCTTTTGCCAGGTCAATTCTTGAAAAATTTTCCCCAAGTAGCTCCCTGGATGGTCCAAACTCTTATACTCCCCCTGACTGACTGCCTTACAGGATTCGTGCAAATACTCTCCCAAGGCACAGTAATACTCAATAGTCCGTAGCTGCATAGTAAATACATATGGTTGTTAGCATCTCTCAAAAACAACCACCGTCATGCTCAAAATATGCTTTGCTTGGAGATTCTCTTTTGGAACTAGATAAAGACTTCAGGAGAATGGCTTTTTGAAAACTCTTCTCTTACAACATCATACTTTATCTGTTGGCACTGGCATTTAAAATTTTGCTTTTTATTTTGTGTGTGTGTTTATAGTATCAATATATTCTCTCAAAAATAAATAGACAGATGTGTAGAGTGAGTAGAAAGGAGACATAATATACTGTGAAAACATAAGCTTCCCATTCTGTCTTCCCATATACTATCTCCCAGAACTAATCTTCCCCTGAAATTATTATGCATAAAGCTGATGTGTATGCCACTTATAATCTGCCCTGGCAGGCATAATAGCATTACTATCTGGTGCATTTGATGGGTCATTTTTTTCTCACCTGACCCTTTTTATAAGTTGTGACTCAGACACTTGATCTTGGATCTGAATTCCCAAACAGTGTATTCAGGCAAATCCTGTCTATTTACTAGTAAAGACAGAAAGGATGGATGTTGCTTAGATATGAAAAACCCCATAATGACAGCATTTATTTAGTGTGTTGTAATTACTAAAGACTTCATATATCTCCCTGCTTGGAATTTTATATTCTACTTTCTGCAAATTTTTGAAAGTAGGATTCCCTCTTTGTGGTAAGCTGAATAATGTCCCCCCTCATTCCCAAATACAGGAATTGAAATATATTGAACATTTGGAAAATTCTGCCTCATTCTTCCAGTCCTTTTCTTTCTAAGGTCTGTAGAATATATTATATTCCCCAATATCTTATGAGTCAATATGATTTTTGTTGTGAACTGATCACAACATTGTCAGTGAGACTGCCTTTCAGTCACCAATTCTGGCCATTTTTGGACCTTGAAAACTACATGTGATAAAACAACTGTTAGTGTGGTCGCATGGAAACAGTTATATTTGGGTAAAATCACACAGATCAGTGTTTTATGAACAACAACAACAAAAAAAAAATCTCATTGGGATTACAATCTGTAGACATTAAAGAGGATTATTACTTTTTCTAGAGATGTTGTCTGTAATATAAAATGTTGTTAATCTAGGAATGTATAAGCTGGACCTTTTCGTTAAGTACCCCATCTATACACTGATGGGGCAGCTAAGATGAATTATTGTTTGGATACTGGATGCTTTTGGCTACAGATTTTTTAACATTATACTATAATATTCATATATTTGTATTTTAGTAAAATTTTATTTCATGGACTATTAATAAATCATGCGAGTTATATAAATAATTGATTAAAAAATCCTAACTCTGGGCCCTCCCTGGTGGCGCAGTGGGTTAAAGCACTGCACTGAGAAACTAAAAGCCACTTCCGCATGAGTTCGATCCCCGCCTGCCCCGGAGGAGATCCACATGGTGTGGCAGACCTCTCCTGACCCGCCCGCTGCTCCCCTCAGCAGTGTACATCAGCCATCTGCCTGTTCTGTGCCCCACTCTGTCTCTGGTGAATCCTCTCACCCTCCGCATCTCTGGCCTGTACCCCAGTTCTGTATGAATAAATAAATAAATCTTAAAAAAAAAATCCTAACTGTTGTAGAACTGAGATTCTGAGTGCCAGCTCTGCAATTAGAGTACTGAATGACAAATTTGTTATCATTGCCAGGATCAGTGATAAAAATAAGGATAAAAGGCTATATTTTATTTTGTAATTATATCTCTCGAACTTATTGGCATTAAAATATCTGTTCTTGAAGTAGGCAAGCTTATGTTAGCCTCTTAGATCCTGGAATCTCTGGGGAACATTTCTATAGAGTAAGGTTTTCTCAAATAGCAATTCTCAAACCATGACCTCAAGTAACAATTCCCAAACCATGAATCAGAATATCTGGGAGGAGAGCCCAGAAATTAGCATGTTTTAACAAGTTCTCCAGTGATTCAAGTGCAGTCTAATGTCTGATAGCCACTATTATAAGATGTATAGACTTTTATTTCCAACACTCTAATTTTGACATCTTCCCTAATCCTTTCCTAGCTGGGTGGCCTAAGATATTTGACTTTAAGTAGGCTTCCTGTGTCACCTGTAAAATGAAAAGGCTGTTTTAGAGAATGAAAAGCACTAACTCATTTAAAGTTTCCAGTAGTAACTGCTCCAAAATACAAACCCAGAAAATTAGTTTTCTACCATATCCCTGCAGATGCTTGTTAAGTATCTTCCAGAAAGGTAAGTGTCCCCTATGTATCTTGCACATGTTATTTTGATAAACAGGAATTTAACATGGTCCCCAAAGATTTATTGCCACTGATTATTCAATTAAACATGGATCTAGGTAATGCTATGAAGGAATTTTGCTTTCAAATCAATTAGTCTTAAAATAGGACTTTTTTTTTGGTAGGCTTGATAAGATCACATAAGACCTTTAAAAGCTGAGCTTTCTCTTGCTGGTGTTGAACAGAAAGTCACAAACATGCATAAGCTTGTGCCAGGAAGAAAGCCAATTCTTCTGCACTAGAGATGCCAAGACCCAAGAGGGGTCAGTCTGTAGTTGTAACTGCTGAAATCAGTCCCCCGACAGACTGCCAGCGGGGCAAGGAACCTTACTCCTAGAACTGCCAGGACACAGCTTTCACACATGAATGAGCTTAGAGGAAGGCCTTGCTCTAGTTGTGTTTCCAGATGAGGATGCAGCTGACTAGCTGCATCCTCATTGATTTCAGCTTCGTGACACCCAGAGCCAAGAAACCAGTGAGGCTGGGTTAGACTTCTGACCTGCAGACTACTGACCTGCAGAACTGTGAGATAAATGAGAGCTGTTTTAAGTTTGTGATAATTTGCTACACAGCAATAAAAATATATAATGGAACTGTGTTGTATCACTGTGCTTTTAAAAGACAACATTATTGCAAAAGTGAATTCCTCCTCTTGCTTTTTACAACAAAAACCTATACTTATAACTGTAACATAAATAAGAAGTGACAGCTTTCCTCTTTCAAGGGACAAGTGGAAGGAAAAACAGCATATCCGCTATTTCAAGATATCACCAAGGACTATATAAATGCACATCTCTTTCACTCCATTTCCTTTAGTTTGTTATAAATGCCCTACAGTGAAATAACCTTCTCATCTCGCTCACAGGCTTAGCTGAGAACCTTGAAGCTACAGCAACTGAACTTTTAACTTGGTCAAACAGCAATCCCCCAAGGTTTACAACTGTGAAGAGCCTTTTCTCTTCTTACTGCCTTCTATGTGGTTGAGGGAGAGAGGTTGGTGCCTCTTGCCCTTTTAACCTGAACCAAGATCAAGATTTTTCTTTGAAACTCCTGAGAGTGCAACAAGAATAGTGAGCTTTCTAGATTGTTTATCTTAAATTCCCATTGGGTGGATTGTTTAAATTAGGAACTCTATCTTCTAAATGGTTGCAAACAAAAATAAATCACATCTCCAGTCTTAATAAGCTTATGTCTAATAAAAGCACATTGACTGCCTCTTTTTATAACTTAGAGCGACTATAAGTTGGCAGCTTTACTTGTGGGGGAAGCAGGTGTGCACACCCCATGTAGACAGTGATAAGAACACCTACCTCTTCTTAACCCAGACCCTTTTGTGGACAGTGCATTTTAAGTGTATTAATTTAATTGTCATAACATCTCACTAAGAAATGTCTCAAGTCCTAATGTTATGCTTTTTGTGCATTGAGAAAATCACTAGATATTTAAATAATTTCCCCAACACCACATAGTTTATCAGTGGGAGGAACTGGGAACTCAGAAATTCTAGCGTTTTAGTGTATATTTAGTCTTATTCCATTCTGAGACAAGATAAATTATTTCCCTTAGTCCACAAATCTAATGCATACAAAGGACAGTGTTTAGCAGCACAGAACTTTCATATCAAAGTATTCTGTCTCTGCTTGGAGAGGCAAAATGCAGACAAGAAACAAGGATACATCTCAAAACCAATAATTAAGTCCAAATCTTTATCAACTTTTTCCCTCTCACCACAGCTATTGGAGGAATGAGAAAGCTTATTTATAAGTTCTGCCTAAAGCCTAGAAAATTCACAAAGTACTATCAAATAGACAGCGTTTATCATGAGATAGAAGCTTTCAGTTCAAGTTATGAAATAAATAGATCTTGAAAGGTCACTTCCTGGAAACCTGTTCCTTTATAACATATTTTTGGGGCTAACGCATCCTGTACTTGAAATGATTACACTGAGATGAAGAAAGGGAAAATTCACTTTTCTCAGTTTGGGGCTGTTTGTTACTGTCACTTATATCAGGATATTAAACAACACATGTGCAAGTGCATACACGCACACAAACACATTCATGTACAAGCATGATTAAAAACAAAGCTAATGCCTAAAATGCACAGATAATTTTTTCTGGAGTAACAGACCTTGGGGTAGAATTGACCCTTGAACAATACAGGCTTGAACTGCATAGGTCAATCTACTACATGGATTTTCTTATAAACTCCTAGTGTCAATTTACTGTATTAATAAATGCAGCATAGTACTGTTGGCTTATTTTCTTTTTCTTAACACTTTCTTAATAACATTTTCTTTTCTCCCACTTACTTTATTGTAAGAATAGAGTATATGACACATGTCATAAAAATCTGTGTCAATGGCCTGTTTAAGTTGTACATAAGGCTTGTGGTCAACAGCAGACTATCAAAGTTAAGTTTGGGGAGTCAGTGTCACTCACACCCACTCGCACAAGGGTCAACTGTCCTCACAATTTTTCCTATCACCTACCACATTCCAAAAGGACTTTAAATATAGAACCAGTACAACTGTACGTCTGTGGAAATTCTCTTAACTTTGTTTACCTCAAAAATCTACAAATGACTTTTTTTTAATATAAGAGGGCACCTATTTATAGAAAGCTTGTGATAAATCATTGCTAATACAAATAATTACCCTTTAAATTATCTATTTTGAAAGTGTGTATGTACCACATTGGTTTGAAAGATACAGCTCAGGTTAGGGTTCTTCATTGCTCACCTGATCTGTGACAACCGCTTCTCCTCCTTCCAGCCTTCTAAGAGCCACCCAACTTCTTTCCTACACTTGTCTATTCTCCCTTTCTCCTAGAGTGTGACCTCTGAAAATGGGTTGCTGCAGAAAATTCAGTCAGTTCATAAACTTGGATGAGAAAAAAAAAATCACATCTTTATTGTCACTAATCTCCAACTGAAATTTACCAGCATTTTCTTCTATCATGGAGACACCCAACATATTATTTGCAGTAAATGTGAACTTGTCATCAAACAAAATCACAGACATTTTCATATCTCATTACAGCTGCAGCAAATATCTCCAAATACCATGTGTGCTCAGCACCATTCAAAATGATCATAGTTATTAGATCTGCAGCTAGATCTTATTATCATTACTTTTATTAAAGAAGCACATATATTGCTATATCACAAATTTGGCTTTCCGTTTTATCTTGAAATACACAATATAATTGGCCTTCTTTGAAAACCAGTGTATCTATTCTAAAAGAAATTCAGAGGAGAGATCTTTGGCTTCCCATATTGCTAAATGGGTTATTATATACACACAGGAATTAAGAACCTCTACTCTGGATGGATCCTTATAAAGTAAAGTTCTCACGGTACTCCCTTAAATTTCCTTAGTGTACTAAGTCATCTTTCTAATTGCATCCAAATTCTGTGCCATTCAAAAAGGACTTCTGTGGTCTAAGGATATGCCCCCCCACTCCATCTGCCTCGTCATCTGTGTGTTGATCCTTGAACTCTGCATTACACATGCTCTGAGCTGTTTCATGTTCCCAGACAGACTGAACTGGCATGCCTTTCTTGTCTCTGGAACAATATCCTCTTTCTGTGATTGAGTGCTGGTAAACTGACACTTATCCTGCAAGACCCAACTCACGATCACCACCTTAACATACCACATCTGAGAAAACTGGACTGTTATTTGCAAAAGACTGAAGCTAGACTACTACTTCATATCATGCACAAAAACTAATTTAAAAAAAAACCTGACTATATTACCTGGAACCATAAAACATATGGAAGAAAATACAGGTAAAATACTACATGACATACATCTCAGTAACATCTTTAAAGATATCCCCCAAGGCAAAGAAAGTAGAGAAGATAAATTGGGATTACATCAATAAAAAAGCTTATGTGCAACAAAAGAGACACTAACCAAGACAAAGAGACACCTTACTGATTCGGAGAAAATTTTCACAGACAATACATCTGATAAGGGACTGATCACAAAAATCTACAAAGAGCTCTCACAACTCAAGGTTAAACAAAGTGAATAATGCAGTACACAAAAAATGGGCAGAAGAGTTACAGACACTTCTTCAAAGAAGTGAAAATGGCCAACGAGTATATGAAAAACTGTTCAACAGCACTTATAATTAGAGAAATGTAAATTAAAACCACAGTGAATTATCACCTTCCACCAGTGAGAATGCACACACTAAAAAAGCTGGCAACAATAAATATTGGTGAGGATGTGAAGAGAAAGGAACCCTCCTACACTCCTGGTGGGAATGCAAAAGGGTCCATCCACTATGGACAAATGTGTGGAGGTTCCTCAGACTGCTAAAAATGGAGCTCCCATATGACCCAACAATTCCACTCCCAGGAATCTACCCAAAGGACACGAAAACATTAATTTGAAAAGATACCTGCACCCCTATGTTTACTGCAGTGTTATTTACAATAGGTATGATATGGAAACAACACAAATGCCCAAAAAGAGATGACTGGTATATATACAATAGATGTGGTATATACACAATGGAATATTATCCCACAATCACAAAAATAATCTCATGCTATTTGCAGGAACATGGATGCAACTAGAAGGGATCATGCTCAGTGAAATAAGCCGGGGGGAGAGGGGAAGAAAAATATTGAATGGTTTCACTACTAGGAGGAATGCAGAGAAAACAAATAAGGGATCGGGGGAAAAAATAAATAATTCAAACAACAACAACAACAAAATTAGCAGGCAATGATAAATCAGAGAAATTCTGCGAGGGAGGGGGGAAAGGGAGGAAGAGGGATCAAAACGGGAGAGAAGAGCACAAGAGACTATAGTGATGGCTCATGGATGAATTGGTGGTGGAAATTTTATGGGGAATATACAATGTAAAATATTTAAAATTTTCAATTTTAAATATTTAAAAAATAAAAATGACAAAAATATAAGATACCACATCTGACATAACAATTCTTCATTACTTCCAGACTCGGGACCTTCATTTATTTGCTTCACTCCTGCATATTCTCCCAGTACTACAGCATTTTTAACATCAGGATTGTCTATTTTCAGGTCTCTTTAGTTTATGGGGTTGTGAGCTTTTTTTATCATCGCTTATAATGATGACCAGCATATTTTGGGCCTTTATATACATGAGCTTGTATATTGTCTGCAAGTGTTAAATGAGAAAGTAAATCCCAAGTCACCCCAAACTGGTTTTTAATCACCATAGGACATTCAACTGAGTAGGAAGTGGGACTAGCCAATTGGCTGTTAGATTCTTGATGTTGCTAAACTGTAAATACTAGTAGTAAATTCTCTTGACCTCTCTGGGTGGATTCATTTACTACATCAGAATGCTCCTTGCAAGAATTGCCCGTGATGAAAGAGTCATTAAATGAACAGCTTGGCTTTATGTTTTGTCTTGAAGTGATTTCTCTTGAAAAATTATATTTCTCTTTATATACAATTGTTCATCTGCTCATCCATTCATTCAGCAACTTTTTCTGAGATTGTATTATCTGCCAGGCATTGTCTGGGGGATTCAGTAGTGATGGAGGCAAGTTGTGTCCCTGCTCTTATCATGCTTACAATGTTGGACAGCCCTACCCAATAGAACTTTCTGCAATGATAGAAATGATATATGTCTCCACTATCCAGAACCATAATTATCTGCCATGTAGGGAATGATCCTTTGAAAAACATCTAGTATGAGGGAGGAAGTGAGTTAAAAAATTTGAGTTCACTTAAACAGCCATATGTTAGGTGGGCTTGACTGACAGCACAATTCTTGAGGGTGTATAATAGAGTAAGTGAACAAATGTGTGAATAAATAAATAAGGAAACAACCAAATAAATGGGTAAAAAAACCTTCAGACTTTGAAAAGTGCCAATGAAGACAACTAAGTAGGTCAAAGTAGACAGTGGGGTGTTAGAGAATGTAATCATTCAGGAGGGGACATTTGACTGAGAGCTGAATATAATAAAAGATCCTGTTGTGAAAGAAGTGAGGAAAGAGAACTTGAGACATAGGCAACAAAAACATTACAACCTGTAAGAGTCATGTGCTTGGCCTGTTTAGGGCTACAAAAGGATGCAATAAGTAAAAGCACTCTGAAGATCTAGACCCATATAGTATGTAATAAGTAAATTATGTAAGCATAGCAAAAGAAATATCATTAAACAAAGACACCCTACTAAATGAGAAAATATTTTCATATTTGTTCATAATGTCTACCTGATACAAGAGGCTGATTTTCCAGATCTACAAAAAACTCAGGCAACTCAACAAGAAAACAAATAATTCAACCAAAAATGGACAGAGGAGCTAAATAGACATTTCTCTGAAGAAGACATACATATGGCCAACAGGCACATGAAAAAATGCTCATTATCAATTAGTAGCAGAGAATTGCAAATAAAAACCACAATGAGATACTGCTTCATATTGGTGAGAATGGCCCATGTCAAAAAGACCAAAAGAATCCTCTTATACTGTTGGTGGGAATAAAGACTGGTCCAGTTCCACTGCAAAACAGAATGAAGGTTTCTCAAAAACAAACAAAAAGACTCCTAGGGATCCATGCACTGCTCTGTTGACTGCAGCATTATTTACAATAACCCACCTATGGAAACATCCTAAATGCCCAAAGGCAGATAAGTGAGTTAGGAATATGTGATATATATACATGGCTATAACTAATTTTTTTTCATTTGCAACAACTTGAATGGAATTGAGGAAAGAAATAGAAGGAAAAGAAATACCAGATGGTGTTAATTATATGTGGAATATAAAGAAACAAAGCAATGAATCAGATAAAGCCAAATCAGTAACAAAATCTAGAAATTTGACTATAGAAAACTGAGGTGACCAGTTTGGAAAGAAAAGGGGATAAAACAAAGTGGTGAAGTGAGAACAATGGACTCTCGTGGAGACCGGGGATGTCTTGGTTGTGGGTGGGATGTGGTAAAACATCTGTATGGGGAGACCCTGTATCTATAAATCATACACAGTATTGTAAATCAATGTTACCATAATGATAAATATAAAGAAATAAAATACAGTCAGAGGAAGGTGCATGTAGTATTACAGGGATCTGTAAGTCAGTGAAAAGAATTTGGAATTTTTCAAGAGTAGTGAAGAGGCTTGGAGGGTTTTAAACTAGGGGGCAGCATGGTTTGAAATATATCTCATAAAACTCAATGAAGATGGGCCTTATTAAGAACAGACTGACTGGAAGCACATAGCATAGTGGTGTGCTCTGAGGTTTGTGTTGGGCTAACAGGTGCAGTCAGGGCAAAAAAACAGAAAAACTAATAGTCATTAGTTGTCACTGTCCACCCACAAGCCCTAGGACCTTAGCAGTAGCATCTCTAATTCACAGAGAACGTCATTAGGGTACCGATAGTAAAGAGACCTTAGTTAAAATCCAGACTCCACTCTGTATAGGTTGCCTAATCTTAGGGCATTTTAAAGAACTAACCCTGGCCAAACATTTCATATCAATAACTCAAAATGTGTACATTATTGGTATGAAATGCCTTGGCCAGGGTTAATAATCCCAGTTACTGCAAGACGTGTCTAGGAAATGGATCCATTTGTGTATAACCCCAAAGCCTGTGAGCTTCTCACTGCTCCCTGACTTTTGTGCTTGAGGACTACCTCATTTTGGTCCCATCCTATCTTTTTCTTACTTACTTCTGTAAAATGCCCTATAAATAATTTTTATTTAATTCATTTTTTCCCCTTTTTAATTGGAAAGTGCTGCTTCCTGCAACTGGCTCTGTCTTCTACTCTTGGGCAGGCAAGTACACACTTTTACATGCCATTCCCACATATGTATCTATGGAAGCCCTTTCCCTTCATTGGTTTCTTTTTTCTCTTCCCAGCCCACCTTTCTCACTGGGGACCTCACCAGCTTACTCAACATCAGGGGAATCCCAAAAAAGGCAACAAGCCTTTTTGCCCAACCTGCAGCTAACACATGGGTTACATTGTCCCTGCTGATTCTGCTTCATGAGTATGCTATTCACTACACCTCCAGTCACTTGGGATCGTGGGGGAAAAAGAGATGGCACAATTTATTTTTCCCTGTTGGTGGATTAGAGATGATCTCCAAAGTGCCTTTCCTTGTTTTCTGCAGAGTGAGTTCCCCACTTCTCTGTTTGCACAGGTGAGTCAGTGTTGCCAAGGAGCATAAAGGGAGCTTTGCAGAAACTGAGTATGTAGATTTCCAAGTTTTCTGGTCTCTGATGTGTGTGTGTGTGTGTGTGTGTGTGCTCTCAACAATGTTTTTCTGCTTTAAACTTGGATGAAAATCAGTCTAGGAGTGTTTATAGTACAATACATTGGGACTGACCATTTTCAAACATTCAGCATTTTCTAAGGTTAGAGGACCTAATTAACTTTCTTTGAATCATCCTCATCAGGCTTTCCTAGAAGGATTTATTAAAAAGTACATTGAAATCAGCAGTGCAAGCATAATTTTTTAGATCAGATCAGGGCAGATGAGAGAAAGGAAGTGAATTGCTTTTAACGCAACACCTCTTTCCTAAAAAGCTCATCTTAGATGATCACTTAAAAAAAATCTCTTAATGTCCAAACCGAAAACGCTGGACTATTAAAAACCTTTTGCTTTGTCATTTGTCATCCTTGCCCATCAAGTGACCTTGTAACAATGAGGGAAGACATCTGGTAGAACTTTCAATATTTTCAGCTATTAGCCTATGCAGAACCTAAAGAAGAGAAAGATGTTGCTTGCCTAGCCATTCATAACGCCACAACAAGAGCCATTTGTTTCAATTAGCCCTGTCAGAGGTTCCCAGCATCTTTCCAGATGTGTGGGCAAGAAGACAAACTCACAAGCCAGGCTCTAAAAAAAAGTAATTGCTCATATTTGAGTTCTGCAAAACCCAGCTGCTCTCTTTCCCCACCATACTAATTCACACATATGAATGTTTCTGGACTTAATACTTAACTTTTCAGCACTGTTCCCTCATTGCCACCATTTCAAACAATTTCAAGAAGAAACTTTAATCTTTTGACTTTTCCCTCTGTGACTCCCTGGATCAATTGGCTCTGTGTCTCTTACTACAATGCTGAATGCATTTTTTAAAGTGGCTGGAGCTTTTAACCTCTGTGGACTGGGAATTATTCACTTCTCTAATCACAGAATCTAGCGCACTCATATACTGAAGATAGATTGTTGAATAAATGAGAGAATTTTTAAAAACTCTTTAAATGACTGCCAATGAAACGAAAAAACACATATCCATAGAAACAGAATCCTGCATATCATGTTAAGGGACAGAACTTTGATAAGTTGATGTGAACACACCTTGCTCAGTCTATCTGGAAGGTAACGTCTTTGATGGTGAAATGCGTGGGTCCTACACTGTTGGAAATCATAGGAAATCTGATCAAGAAATACTCCCCTCTTGTTGCTGCTCTCTAACAACCCCCAAGGGATTTCAGCCATCTATGTCTAAGGCAAGCACATCCCGTTAGACAAACCAAGTGAACAAGACACCCAGGAGCATTTGTTGTGTGGCTTATGAAGAACTGTTCAAAGTAAAATGGTAAATATATGGCCCGAGCTCATACTGGCATTCCATGGTCACCACATGCCAACCTCATCTAAGACCAATAATCAATCATCAACTAAGTTACAATGTTAAATCACACTAACTTCTCCCATTCAGTTCAGTGGGTCATCTCTGGTACACTAAATGCTATCTGATTCATTCATTTAGTTGGAATTTACTTTCTTTCCTTTTGTTGTATTTGGTAATTATCTGCTAAAATTTCCTCCAACGAATTGACATTTATTATTTCATATTTTGAAGTAGTTATAAATGCTAATTATTTTTTCTGGTACTACTTAGTGCCTATGACTAGATAAATGTAGCGAATATTTGTAGACTATCAAGAAGTTATCAGAATCACTGCCATTGTTTTTCACAAATGAGACCAATTACATCATCAGTTATGACTTAGCTCTGAAAAGAAGGTATAAGACTGCCGAAATAATTTTTCCTTCTACTATCGGTGGTATTAGGGTTTCTTTTGCTTCAATTCTCTTTAATTATCTGTTGAATATGGTCTGTCATTTGTATCTTAAGAAGATCTAGAAAGAAAGCATACTTTTTAACAGAGCTCAAAACTTTTATATCAGCATATAGAATTTTCTTTTTTCCTTTCATGTTATACTTTTTATACTCATTAATTTTTTTAATTTAAACTAGTTTTTTCAAACTTCATATTTTTTTATGGAGTTAACTGGTTTATAACATTGTGTAAGTTTCAAGTACAACTTCATACACTTCCATCTATCTGCATGTTACATTATGATCATTTCCAAAAAAGTCACTTCCAGCCAACCACCACACCTTGAGTTCACTCATTCTAATTGTTATACTTTCTTTGGCTTCCTTCCACTTTTTCAAAATCTGACTTTCCCACATTTTTTTCCCCAAGCCATCACTTCAATCCATTCTGAGCAGAAAATTCCCTTTCACCTCCCCTTTAACAAGGTAGACTGGCTTCTTTATAAGCGATATTACTGAGGTCTAGATCCTGAAGGTGTTCAGAACACACTCTGTGGGTAATTTGACAGAATCTTCTATTTGAGTAGAATCCATGTAGATGTCTACTCAAAATTTTATCATTTAAAACATTTGGATCAACCATGCTGCCTTTCTAGGTCTGCTGTAGTGTTACCATTTTTGAATTGATAGTAATTTTAAAAGCCTCAACACTCTAATATCCGTGAACCGCACACAACAAGATCTCTCAAAGTCTGACAATAGAGTATCCCACATCCCACAGAGTACAGCCCACACAGTCACAAGAAATACCTTGTCCATATGCTTTCAAGGCTGTTTCTATTGTTCTTGGGGGATAGCTGTTGCTGGAAAAATCTGGCTTTAATTAATTTTATTCTCTATTTATATGCTCCATATATTACACTTCAATTGTTTTTCTTACTTTGAACTTTTCCTCATCCCTTCTCACTGAATTTTATTTGTATCATAATCACTATTTTCTAGTTGGTTTCTAGTATGTCCCTGTCTCTCCTCCTCCGTCCTTATGTTTACATTATTCCCACAGGAAGTATACATTAGATCCTGAAACTCAGATTACACTTCTGTGAAATGCAAATGTATCTAGTGTGACTTACAAGTCCTAGAACTATATTTCTGCTTATTTGACAATAGTGTTCTTTGTGTCTTCCTTAAACTTTGAGATCCTGCCCTCACTCCCTACCAGTGCACTTGCGTTTGTCATACCTCCCACATTTCACTGCATATTTGCAATATCTAAAACATTCTGGTAGAGCACAAAAAAATTTACAAGGCAATATCCTGACAAAGCTTCCTATTTGCACCTAACTGACAGCCTCTACTTCCTTTAAGCTCTTTGGTCCTTTCCAATTTCACCTGAAAATGAGTTTCCTATTTCTCTTCAATTCTACTTGCCTTTTAGGGGAGGGAACATGCTAGAATGAAAGCTTTCAGCGAAAACGATTCAGAGTATCTGGCGTATTCCCACTAGGGCCTCACTAGAAAGAAAAAATTATGAAGACACTGACCTCGTAATATGCTGTCCATCACCCCTGAAGGAGCTCACATGTGGTTTTTCAACTGAATTGATTTTTCTAACTGTGTGAATGGAGTAGCCTTTGGATGTCCACACTTTTGATTCAGAGTCCTTCAGGCAAGGGCTCATGTAAAAATTCAATCTGATCCTTTGAGTTATCCTTAGAATCAGGACAGGGTGTGATTTCTTGACCTAACAATGATCAGAAATAATAAGCAAAAGTGGCGATATTACCCCAGATAAGTTCAGAAGAAGGAAAAAAAAAAGTCACTTCTTTTCAAATTCAAAGAGGTAAAGAGTTCAGTAGGTAACATCAGGGGAAATGAAAGACTGGAAACTCCAATATAATTATTCCCCCATAATGATGCTTCTTGAGAGCACTTGGCTACCAAGTGCAGTATCATGGATTCAGCATACTTTAATTGCCCGTTATTTTCGGCAAGGTGGCATTTTAAGTTTTTGTTCCCTAACTGAAGAATGGATAAATGCAGCATTTGACTCATATGTGGATCCAGGATTATTTTTATTCTCCAGCACCTTCCAAAGTCACATCAGAAAAAGGTGCAACTCTTCTGGGCAGTCCTCCTACAGCGTGTCTAAAATATCTCCACAGGATAGCATTCCTATGGTTTCTAGGAGCATCTGAATCAATGCACAGGGTGGTTTCAGCAAGAGCGACTGGGAGAAAATGAGTTTTTTGTTTCCAGTCTCAGCATTCAGGCCTTTTTTTTTTTTTTTTCCCAGTTAGATCCCTCAGCAAAGGGAAAGGCCAAGTGAAGAGTTTAGTGTCATATATCGTAAAAGCCTGTGGGTTTTTTTTTTTTTTTTGATCTTACATATCTGAAAAAGCTATTAAAGGCTGACCCAAATTATGACTTCTTTCAAGGAAGGGAAATCCCTCCAGACCAACAAGAAGATATCCTTCAGCATAATGTATTCCCACCAGCAGCAAGTAAACAGTTTACTTTTCAGTTCAAAGCAGCAGATTCAAGACAGATAAGTTGGTTTTGGCTCACTGCAACCTTAAAATCAAGTCAAAATGAGTGGGTTTATAATTCAGAGCCTTAAGATTCTGGCTGAACACTGAGGTTGAAATGTTGAAATCTATCTCATTTTAGTAATTATTTTTTCCTTAGCTGCTTCCACAGTACTAAACTTTGTCAATAAAATAAAGAACGCTCTAAATTAGTTTTCAGATCCATGACCAGGTACAAAAACAATCCCCTGAGCTATGGTGTTACAAGAAAAATAAGTTTGAAGTGTCTACATACAATCTAGTTGAGATCTTCAAAATTTAGATTTTGCTTTTTAATTATTTGACTTTTCTCTGCAACAATCGTCAACCTTATCAATTTCTTTATCTTTAGCACTAATTAAACATGTTTTTCTGCTTAAATAACATAATTATCCACACTAGAAAGGAAAGGAATCTTACCTTTTATTTTATAATCAAGATCCCTCTCAGTTATTAAGAAGCTGACAACAAGCTATTTTTTAGTTTATTGGGCGACACATACAGAAAAGTGAGATGAAGGGGCCTCCGTAGTGGTCTAAGGAGTGAAGTCTCGGCACTATGATCTCATAGGAAGCCACTGTTGCACAAGTTCAATCCCAGGTGAGGGAGGTGACCCAAATGGCACAGCAGACCTCGCCTGTCTCCTCACTGCTCCCCTGTGTATTTAGTGAATCTGCCTGTTCTGCTCCTTACTCCATCTCTGTTGAATCATCTAGCCTACAGTCCAGTTCTTGTATGCATAAATAAATAAAATAAATCCTTAAAGTGAAGTGGGCTACTTTTCCAATGTTTACATTGGTTTGTATATAATAAAATCTTCACAGAATCAAGAAAAAATGCAATTATTCCTTCTGTCTTCCAATCTATCAGTCCTGCCATGCTACAGAAGGAACTTATCAGTCTAAGTTTTATTCCTTAAATCAGAATGCCAAATAGATGACAAGCAAAACACATTTTCTTAAACCTAGAAAACTGAATACAGAACAGAGGCTATGGGAAAGGGGAGGGGGTATGATGGACCAAATGGAGGACTACGGGGCCTTAGTGATGGGACTGGTGTGGTGACATCACCTGAGAAGGTGTGATCTATGCCTCTGAATCACATGCAGTGTTGTAAAGCAACATAAGCAAAAAAAAAAAAAAAAAAATCAACTTTTCTTATTAGAAGTTTCCCAAATTCCATGAAGAACACAAAATGATAGTTTAGATTGCTAAATTTCTTCAGATCTGACTGACTGCCTTCTACTCTTACAGATGAAAGATTGGTACAGAACATTCTTGGGTGGTGGTTGGTAGATGGGTGATGCAGAGAATTCTGATTATTAGTACTTGTGGAATACAAAGTCAGTTCCCGGTCACTCAGCTGGAATCTATTTCCTGGGCACCAGGAATCCAAGACTGTGGTGAATAATGTAGTTTCAGAACTATTGTATCTCCCCAGACCACAAAATAGGGGTTATGTCTATAACTAGTTAGTAGTCATTGATTTATAAGTCTTCTGATTTAGTTTATAAGCTTCGGGGTAACTAACAAAGATAGAGAAAAAGATACACATATCATTTTCCCCCAGGTGTTTTACATTTCTGTTCTTTATATTAATGTCATTTCAAACTTCAACAAGACTAAGACTTCCAGTGCCTAATAGTTCTAGTAACAAAAGTTACAATACTACTACTGCTCCAAATATATTCTGAACAGGTATGCTGGATTCCAAATACCTTGGCACTGTACAATGTCCATTAAAGGATAAAAGCCAGGAATAATAGAAGCATTATAAAAAATAATAATAAAGGCAGAACTCTCCTCTTTTTCACTCCTTTAAAAGAGCAAGTCCATAATCCCCCCAAATTAGCCTTTTTGATGTTGGAGCCAAAGCAAAATATCATTTAGGAGATGGTATTGTTGATACACAAGCATCTCAGGACCTAATTTGATTTCTAAGCCAACATGGAGTAGAGACATATCATATCTATGGTGTGGTGATAGCTACTTGGGAATTAACTACTTCTAGTTTGCTTTGTTGTTCATTTGACTTAGGATATGGGAAAGAAATGGGGGTTTCTCAAGATAATTTTGTATACAACTAAGGATCAGAGGAAATACTTTCATAAGGCAGGAATGCCACACATCAGGGGTCTTGGTTGCCCCCTTGTGGTCACCATGCCAACAGAAAGAGACATAGGAAAGTTTGCAACTGTGCTATTGTATCTTATAACTATTCATCATTTCCTGACTGTGCTCAGCCATGCTGGCTTGTCATAGTTATCATCTATGCATCTTCCTTTCTTGTTTTGTTCCCAAATGTGTTGTTTCCTGTCTTAGATTACTTCTCATCTGCCCTATTTGCATAGCTAATGTACCTATCCTTTAGAGTTCATCGTTCACAACACTCATGGATGATCCCATGTACTCGGTAATTTTACATATTACATGCTGTAGGCAATCATAAATTTCTAGAAATATTTCTGTGTGCTGAAATAGGAGTTAGTGATTTTAGTTTATGAGTTTCAAGAGGAGTCAGTCTCTTGAAAATTGTCTAGCTCATTTCTTTTTGTAAAGCGTTCTCAAAGGCAAGGAAAGACCACATTTTTAGATGCACATCACAACTATTCTATATGATGTTTTCACTAAAACTTCACCTAGTATCTCAATCATTTTCCCCTATGATTCTTCTCCCTTTCACTATACATATATATGTTCTAGTAACTCAACTAGATTATTTTGTCTACTACCACACCTGAAAGATAACAGCCATTCTATGAATGTGTATTTGGTTAGTATGACTAATTTATTATCTTACCTACATTATTAAAAATTAAGTCCAAATTCTGATGAATTATAAGTAAAAGACATACCTCTGATTTGAACTATCTTCTATTCTGGACATCACTTGATACCTCAAAATTTTACTTGGGTAATAGCAAATCTAACTTTAATTGAAATAATACAATAAGCACCTGTGTGCCTCAGCTAATTCTCATCTCCACGCATACTATTTAGAACTACTTAAATGCAAGTTGCATGTATCTTGACATTTCATCCTAGAGACACCACCCCAGGTGTCTCTTAATAAAGACCATCCTTCCACACAAATGTAACACTGCTATTACAACTAAAAAGGCTGAAAACAATAGCATGATTTATCACATGTACATTCCTTGGTATGTATTCCTGTCATTAAAGCAGGACTGTATTTGAATATATCACCAAGTTACAAAATAAAATATTAGAAAGTTCCTCTTTAATTAAAAAAAAAACAACCTTTAAATACCTAGTAATAAAATTAATAAAAGAAGTGTAAGGACCTAATTTAAAAGAATCAGCAAAAGACACAACAAACATGACAGAGTGGAACGTAAAAAAGACATTCAATATTATTAGCCAGAAGAAAAATACAAATTAAAATCACAATAAGCTATTACTACATATTCATTAGAATGACTAAAATAATAATAGAAGTACTATAAGCCAGTAGGGATGAGGAAAAACTGTTTCACTTATATATTGTTAGTCTGAATATAAATTGGCACAGATACTCTGGAAGACAGTTTGGCAGTTTCTTACAGAACTAAACAACTACTACTATATAACCCAACAGTTATACTCTTTGGTATTTATCCAAGAAAGATGAAAACTTATGTTCACACAAGAATCTGCGCAAGAATGTTGATAACAGCTTTATTCACAATAGCCAAAAAAGCAGAAATACTCCAGATGTCCTTCAATGAGCAAACTGTTAAGCCAACTGTGGAATACTACTTAGTGATAAAAAGGAATAAATTTTTGATAGATTCAACAACTTAGTAGAGTCCTAAATAGAGTCCTTAGTAGAGACAGAAAAAAGAAACCAATTACAACATTTGCATACTATTTGATCAAATGTATATTAAACATTTGGTAAGACAAAGTCTCAAGAATAGACAAAATTAGTGACTGCCAGGGGTTAGGGACAGAAAAGGGAAGGTTCTGGAGGAAATGGTGTAGGGATAAAATGGGCAATACTAGGGAGCCTTGTGATGATGGAATTCTCCTGTATCTTGACTGTGTTATGATCACACAAATATACATTTGATAAAATTGTGTACATCTAAACTTATACACACACAAATGAGTGTGGAAAAATTTGGGAAAACTGAGTAAGACTGCAGGATTTTATAATGTATCTAAGTGCTTTATGATATTAGACACTGGTTTTGTAGGATGCTACTACTTGAGAAAACTAGATATAGGAGACAAGGGAGCTCTGTTAATTCTTAAAACAGTATGGTTTTCTACAGAAAATTAACCAACAACCCCAGACCCCAAATATCCTCAATAAACTCAAAGAAAGGAAAGTATTTGTGTGGGAGTAGATTGCTGGATACACACATTGGGATAGTTGGACAGATTATGAAGAATTGAGCCATTTTCAAATTCTGGAAAAGGAGCAGATTGAATACAGTGATACCTGATAGGTGAGGAAGCACTGGGCAGGCTGTTAATGAAATTAAAACAGAAGGCAATAGACTTCTACCTAAACATGGGTGAAACTCTAGACACATCATGGTGCCTTCTTGAAGAGAATACATCATTACCCAAATATAAAGCACAGTGTGAACTGTTAAGAATATGGGCTCTGTACTTGACTTCCTGAGATTCTACATTAACTTTGCCAATTAGCAATACAACCTTGGGCTAGTTAATGAAACTGGTCTATGGTTCTGAGGATTAATTAACTATGCAAACACAGACACACATAAATGTAAAACCATTCTGAAAGTATTAGGCATTTATTACATGTTATATATAAGCTATGCTTTTCTTTTCTATCCATTATTGAATTTTTACACTTCCACTGTCTAAGCTCAAGCCAACTGCATCTGGGGAACTGATATTCATGCATCTTTGATTTCGAAAATTTTTGACAACTGGTCAAAAAGCACTGCATTGTGTAGGTGGTGACTTTGCCATGCAGATATACACAATGTTACTTGGAGGAGGAAATCAGTTCATCAAAACTTCTCACTCAAACTAGTCCCTCTTTTCCTGCCTCTGATTTGCAACATATCTTTGTTTTGTCAGCCCAGCACAAATTAGAGCCAGTTTGGCAGTGTATTCACCCCCTCAGCAACTAGCAGCTTATTACTTCTTGGCGAAAGCACAATGTACTTTAGGTGATGCAACACTCATTCCCCAAAGAGAAGCTACAATCATCATTTTTCAGTCCTGCTGATACTTTGTCCCTTATTTCAAAACCTCCTTGACTGATGAAGATTGACAGACTGTAATGATCTAGACAGAAGTTGTCGGCTCTCAAACCCCTGAAGATAGACTTGCTCTGCTTGTCACCGTGGTGCAGAAGCCATTGAAGCAGCCCTGAAGCCTACAGGATAATGGGCGTTGAGAATTCCACGCTACGAGAGCGGGGTTTTACTGGCAAGCAATACATGATTCATAGAAAAGGAATAAATATTTCTTAAATTTATGGGTCAGGGCTATGTGAGCCTCATATTTTCTAATGAGCCATAATATGGTCGCTTCAAAGTAAAGAGCCCTGTTGGCAGTCAGGTCACATTTCTTCTTTCGTAAGGACACCACTGACTCGGCAGCCATTGCAGGTGGAGTGCCACACATGACATGCAGCCCCCCACACACAGTGGGAGCCGGAATTCAGTCCCTTGTGTGTCTCTTATTAATGTCACAAAAGGAAATTTCATCATAGGCAATGGTTACTCTTTCTGTAACTTCAGGTACATGAGTTTATCGTTTCTACTTTCCCCTCAATGATCCCCCTAGAAAGTCAGTTCACAGACTTAGCTGTTTTGGATTCCCTACAGTGTTGATATTGACATATGTCAGCTTTGGAGATGACCAGTTCCAAATGATTATTACTGGATTTGTATAGAGATTCTCACATTTCTCTTTTTTTACGTAATTTCTTAAATCAACCCTCTTTTAAAAAGTTCTATATTCCCGAATTTGGTGAAGAGGACCATCGACATCTTATTATATTCTTCAGAATTTTGTGAGACTTGGCTTTTACCAGTCCTTCCCTTCTCAAATCAAGGCATATTTTCATTCCCTGATCATTTCAGTTACCACACACTGACCTTCCTTCACACAACAGTTCTAGTCTCCATCCTTCACATAACAATCATGCCCCAAAAGAGTTCTTTTAGTATAAACTATATTTACTTACCATGAAAACCAATCATGCTGAAGTGCTAATATGTTAAAGATAGTTATTGAAATATTAAATTATAAATTGGTGATAGGATAAAATATACACACCCTTATTCATGCGTTAAGTAGCAAAACTAAGTCTGATAACTACCAAAATTTCAAAGTTGTGATATATATATTTTAAAATATCTTGTTACTATAAAGAATTATAAAAATATGATATTCATTAGCAACAATTTACAGATGTTCCTATTATTGCCATCTTTTAATTATCTACTTTTGATAATTAAAGAAATTGCTAAATTTCAGTTAAATATTAGTGAATATGAAGATGTATTTGTTTTCCTATACAAGTTCACAGATCTTCTGATTTCAATTCTTGAACAATTTGGGGGTCTGGGGACTCCAAATAAGGAAGTCTTAATCTATAAAATGATCAAAGTATTACCACACAAGAGGGTAAAAAAGAAAGTACTAATAAAAATAAGCTTTTTATTAGTTAGAGGGATTGTTTAATATGTTCTGTGTGTTTAGTCTCCTTATAGCAAAGATATATAAAATGCAATATGGAGAAAAGTTGCATTGGGAAAGATGAACAAAATATAATATGACATCAAATTAAGATACAAAATTGCATCAATAATTGTTCAAATTTACACATTCCAAATTCAACAGCTATGTGGAGATATAATAAAAGGAGAAAATATCTAACAAAGTGTAAATGATCTAAGCTTATGATTAAAAGAGTAGATCAACAGATTTTTCACTCATGTATTCTTGAGAACAGTCCTTCAGGCATTTAGAACACCTTTATGAACCAAGATATGTAATGATGTACTATGAGAGACTTTCAGAAGGAGACCATGTTAAATCACTCTAATTTATAAATAGATATGATATCAAATGCCAATATTGTATATAGGTATAAATGTAGCTAACAGATAACTACAATTCAGTGAAGGAATTTTTATGAGGAAATTAACATAGAATTGGCTATCATACAACTATGGTGGGCTGCTCTTTTCACCTGAGTCATGTACGAGGGTCTAGACTGAACAAGAACTGAAAGAAACTATTCCTGGTTTCAAACACCTGAAACCACCTGTTTCAAGACAGGAATGAGTGATTCCCATTCCCATTCTATTGACTCACATTATTTATAAATAAAGTCTCTAAGTACAGACAAACAAATATTAATGAATGCTCACTGTGGTTATCTTAGGCTCAGGACATGATATTTTATAAAGTTTGTTCAATGAACATATGTTACTGTCACAGGGAAAGTTATCAGAACTATTTAAAAATAATTTGTCATCATTTTGTTTTTAGAGATGACAGAGACACCTTTCTTGGTAAGTGGAGTTCTATTTTCCCCATATGTTAGGAACCTAAATTTTAATGATGTTAAAAAGTTGTTCAAATGACTCATAGGTTTTTCTTGATTAATCAGGCTAAAAATAACTTTAAGAACAGAAAACATTATTTTAGTGTAGACAAGATTATTCATTTTGGAATCTAATATGACAATACTAGCTTAAACAAAAGAAGAAATACATAGATTAAGTTATAATATCAAACCATGAATCAACACCTGGAATATAGTCAATATCATTTGGTAGTTTTACCTGGGTAAACAGAATTAATTTGGAACTATCTCTCCTAGAGATTTACATTTATTGTGTTGATATTAGTATGAAATATTTGAAAAGAAATCACATAGGCACAGAGTATTTATTCATCACAATGGAATTTTTTGAGTCTGATGTTGAATTACAGGACTCATGGGAATTTGAGATTTATTTTAGCATCTCTGTAGTCTCTGCTAAATAACATCTGGGGCTTATACTACTTCCCACTGCTGCACACTGAGAAATTAGAATGTTAGGACCACATTAAGTCACATGAGCTCATTAAATGTCTTAAAGTTGGCCCTCCCTGGTGGCACAGCGGGTTAAAGCACTGCACTAAGAAGCTTAAGCCACTTCCACATGAGTTCGATCCCAGCCTGCCCCGGAGGAGATCCACATGGCGAGGCAGACCTCTCTCCTGACCCGCCCGCTGCTCCCCTCAGCAGTGTACTTAGTCGATCTGCCTGTTCTGCTCCCCGCTCTGTCCCTGGTGAATCCTCTCACCCTCCACATCTCTGGCCTGTACCCCAGTTCTGTATGAATAAACAAATCTTTTAAAAAAAGTCTTAAAGTTTAACAAAAAGAATTAACATTAGAATTATCACTCTACAGATAAAAAATTAAGACAGATAAGAAGAATTTAGGAGAGACGCTCATTTAATCTTTCAACTCACACACTTACTACTGAATGCCCAGCAAGTTACTAGGTTCTAGAAATAAATGAATATGACTGACATGATCTCTGCTCCTTCAGAGTTTAAGATCAGATTGCCTAGTAGTAAGAGAACAGAATTATGGTCAGATTGACTTGAGTTTGAATAACGGCTCTAGCTCATATTTTCTCTAATCTTCAATCTCTTCATTTATAAAACAGGATAATGATATTTCCTTTGTCAAGTTACTATAAAGAATGGGTACTGCTACCTCACAATTATTTGAATAGCTATCCTCAATGAGACGTACAGTAACAAATGTTGAGGATGGGTACAAAAGGAAGCCTGATGCACTGGTGGTAAGCAATGTTAACTGGTACAACCACTGTAGAAAATATAGAAGTTCTTCAAGAAAAGTAAAGACAGGGCCATCATATGATCCAACTTCCTTTCTATTTATCAGAAGAAAATGAAAAGACAATTCAAAAAGATAATGTACATCCCATGTTCCTGTAGCATTATTTACAGCAGCCAATTATTTCCAAAGCAACCTAAATCCCCAGGAATGGATGAATTAAGAAAGAAGTAGTAGTGAGTATATACAATGGAATACTGCTCAGAAGCTTGAGAGACTGATGGGCTGCCTACTACACCAAGGAGGCAGACCAACTCAACCAATAAAAAAGAATTTAAAATAATGTTATTTGTGACATATGCTATAACAAGGATAGATCTTTGGGGAATAATGCTAAGCAAAATAAGTCAAACAGAAAATACCACATAATTTCATAGTATGTGGAATCTAGAAAAACATAAAAAATACAACACAAAACAAAATAAAACTTGTAGGCACAGGAACAGAAAACTGGTTCTCAGTGGAGAGAGGAGTTAGGAGAATATAAAATAGGTGAAGGGGACCAAGAAGTTAACTTTGTACAGCAGTATGTGACAACTATACCTCTTGTGGCAATCATTTCACAATGCATACAAGTATCAATTCAATGTGTTGTACCCCTGAAATCAGTGTTATTATACTAATTATTACTTGATTAAAAAAGAATAGATGTGGCCCTTTCTGGTGGCGCAGTGGGTTAAAGCACAGTACTGAGAAGCTAAGGCCACTCACTTCCTCATGAGTTCAATTCCTGCCTGCTCAGGAGGTGACCGCATGGTGTGGCAGACATCTCCTGACCCGCCCACTGCTCCCCTCAGCAATGTACTTCATCGATCTGCCTGTTCTGCTCCCTACTCTGTCTCTGGTGAAGCCTCTCACCACCCCTACGCCTTTGGCCTGTATCCCAGCTCTGTATGCACAAATAAATAAATCTTTAAAAATAAAAAAAAGAATAGATGCAATATAAGTGAAACACCTGTGTAACACTCAGCGCCTCCTGGTTTTTAAGAAAGCAGATGAGTGCCACAAACAGATATTTAAATGAACTTATGCCATTCACAGCAACATGAATGGAACCAGAAAGGGTTGTTCTCAGCAAAATAAGTCAGAAGGAAAAAGAAAAATATTGGGTGGTTTCACTTATAGGAAGAATATAGGGAGACCAAATAAAAGATCAGGAAAAAAAAATAAAAGGAATTAAAAAAAAACTAGAACTAACACACTAGCAGGTAACCATAAATCAGAGACATTCTGCAGAGGAGGAGGAAGAACAGAGATCAAAACAGGGGAGAGACGAGTACAGGGGACTATGGTGATGGTTTATGGGTGAACTGGTGGTGGGAATACTAAAGGGACTATACCTAAAATGGGAAAGCATACCAGCATATATTGCACAAAAATGAACAATGGTGTAATATATACATATGTGAATAATAAAAATATAAAAATGCTTTATAAGATATATAGCTATTAAGATATCTTAATAGTAAGATATTATTACTGTTTTTATAGCTGTTGATGTTTTTGATGATATTAAAAATATCATACAAATTTATAGTTCATTCTCTGATATCATAGGAAATTTACACACTCCCTTGTCATATTGTAAAAATCTTGACTTGAGGGTCAAGTTCGGAGACAAGAGCTAATGCCCTAGATGTGTTTGACCACTAATTTATAAAATGTATTTTATGAATCTTAATTTTAAAACAACTGTTATTTGATATTTCTTACCTATTAGAAGACAATGGGACATAACCACACAATATATTTATTTTTAAAAAAGATTTATTGATGCCTATAGAACTGGGGTACAGGCCAGAGGTGTGGTGGGTGAAAGGACTCACCAGAGACAGAGTGGGGAGCAAAACAGACAGATCTACAGAAGCACACTACTGAGGGGAGCAGCGGGCAGGTCAGGAGAGGTCTGCTGCACCATGTGGGTCAGCTCCCCAGCTGGGGATCGAACTTATGGTGCAGTAGCTTCAGAGAGCTTCATAATGTGGTGCTTTAACCCGTTGTGCCACCAGGGAGAGCCCCCACAGTATATTGAATATATTAAGTTTAAAAAAAAAATCACGTTACAAATCCATCATTAATTTCAACAGAAACAATCTGAATATTGCAGAAGCGAGATAATCTCATTGGGTAAGAGAAGGAAGGGACAGATTGTAGAAACAAAGGGCAAGACAATCTATCTAAGTTTATACAAATGTAACAAGATGTTATTAACTAGGTATGATAGAAAAGTGTGCGTAAGAGAACATTTGGATTCATAGGTTGATGAAACAATTCTCCTGTGTTCAATTATCCTCAAGCTGGAGTATGTAGGTATTGTTCTCCTATAACACTGGGGGTGTGTCCATGTGTTTATGTATGTTTGTAGATATGTGTATATTTTATCTATCTTACAGCATCTTTTCCATGATAGTACCTACTATTCAGTGTTTCTCAGCAGTTTAAGTATGAGATACTTAATTTCTAAATGGAAAGATGATAGATTGCTTATCAATTTTGTAGTATAACATTCCATCAGCAATAAATCAATATCTAAGTTTTTAATTGACTTCCAATGGACTTAACTGTGAAAATTTCAGAAAATATTTTTTTATTAAAGTTAAGCAAGAGTTCCAGAATCGTGTCCTATGGTATGTTGTGTTACATGGCATATGGCAATTGATACTATTAATTTTTCTCAGGAATATTCATTAAGCTAATTTCTAGAACTTCTAAGGAAATAACTTCTCTGTCAGAAGCACTTAATTTACTTGGATTAAATGTAGCCTTTCTTTTTGAAATATACTTCATTACTTCCTGGATTCCATTTAGTACTTTTTTTTTAAATATTTATTTATTTATTCATACAGAACTGGGGTACAGGCCAGAGATGTGGAGGGTGAGAGGATTCACACAGAGTGGGGAGCAGAACAGGCAGATCGACACAGTACACTGCTGAGGGGAGCAGCGGGCGGGTCAGGAGAGGTCTGCTGCGCCATGTGGATCTCCTCCGGGGCAGGTGGGGCTCGAACTCATGCAGAAGGGGCTTAAGCTTCTTAGTGCAGTGCTTTAACCCGCTGCGCCACCAGGGAGGGCCCTTAGTACCTATTCTTAATCGTCCCACTTAACTTGGTTAAAACTCCCTGTTATGCTTGGTGCCAACTGCTGAGTATAACTAGAGTTAAACAATCATATCCTATATCCACCTGACTCTTTTGGCATCCACTTAATAGTCCAATGACAGGTCATCTCTCCAACTCAAGCAAGTTAGGCTGCCCAAGAAGCCATAATACACAGGAAATAAAGGGAAGGAGTCTTAAACTGCTGGAAAGCCAAACAGCCAGAATGAGTTGCTCAAAGAAGCAGGCTGTATTGACACAGTTGTGAGGCACAGTTGACTTCAACAAATATATATTTATTTAAAGTCAGTATTTTGCAGAAGTCCTTTTTGGTTCTCATGGTGGCTGTGTCAGGGCTGTTCGGAATAGCAAAGACCAAGGCAGCAATCAGCAATCAGCCTGACCAAGAAGCCTGGGTCACCAGCAAAATGACAGCAGGCTTGCTGAAATCTTCACGTTTATGAGTACATGTATCAATAGAATGTGCTTCACTAACCTGAGCTTATTTCCAAGAAGAGGGAGGCTTTGTTGTTCTAGTTGGCTGCCTAAAACATGTTAAAAAGAAAGCATTTTATTGTGCCAGTTGAGATAAATTTCTACTGGGTTTTGGTTCATCTCTATAAATGATTCACAGGATTCAATAACTGAGCTGTTATAGATAGATAAATGGCATATGGGGGGTGGGGAGTGTGCAATGGTTTGCTAGAATTAACACATTTCAGAGTAAGAACTGATCATGCATATTTTCTTCAACTTTACACTCAGCAACAAGACCTTAGAAGCTTGAAGTCTGATATGGTGAGACCATTACCATGAAATTTGACAAAGTTACAAATCAGGGCATCTGCATTTTTTTTTCAGAGAGCTATTGTGTTATTAAGTATAAATCATCACACCACTCAGTGGATGATTGTATATGTTTGTGCATCTGGAATGTTAATAAAAATAACTTTAAATTTTGTTCTACCTCATGCATGCACTGAAAAAAAAAAAAGGGACCAGATTAATGTTTTAGGAGCTATAAACATCTCTTAATATTGTTTCTTTGATTATACATTTTTTTACAATGGGAAGTTGGTATCAGTGTTCTACTATCAACCCTTTAGTAATTCTAGCCCAATTCTCTTTTTTTTTTTTTTAGTGTCAACCCTCTTGTGATAAAGTTCTTTTCCATCTAAGCTAAGCTTATTTTCCTTAATTAGAAAAAAAAATCTGGTTAAGAACCATTCAACAAATTATACCATCAAATAACCAGTAATTCAGAGTGTCAATTAAACAAGAAGAGAAAGGTGAAACCACCAACAAGACCACAGGACGCAAACTTTGCAGTCCTCCCCCAAGATTCTTCTAACAACAACAAACAGAAACTACTTTTATAGACCTAGGGGACACACTTGCCGAATCATATATTCCATGCAATCTCAATATAAAATTCACTCCTCCAAACAAAAGGATCAGATAAAGCCAAACCAATAGCAAACCCTGGGTGTTTGACTGTAGAACTCCCAGAGAGTGTGTTCTGGAAAGATAAAACAAAAAATTATCGCCAGCCCTCACTTTATGATCTGGTTAGAGAAGGTTTCAGATTAGATTCCTGAAGTCTCCATCTTCTATCCAGGTAGGAGATTGCCTTCATTGCCACATTACATTTGTACAAGTGTGGACATTCATTCATCAAGCCTCTGTTGATTGGAGGAGGCATTTAAATATAATACTTTATTCTTTCACCACACCAGCAACCTGAAGAGTGACTAATTGCTCCTTATCCAGATGACAGAAAGTAATTTCAGTGACTGCTTTACTTAATTAGGATGTATGAAGCATGGACCTTCAGGTCACATCTCTTTAAATAAGAGCACTTATGTCTCAGGCACCTTGGCATTATTGTTAGCAAGACCCTCTAAACTAAATGCAACCGAAATTCACTTCTTGTGAGCCTGTTATTTACACTGTCTTCTGGTTGTCCCATAGACCCCAGTTAACATCATCATTTATTTTTCCATCATTTATTTTATTAAGTGAAAATTAACAATGAAGAGACTTAATACAACATTTGTTGGCATAATATTTTTTAAAGAGTAGGTGAATACACAAGAGAGCCCCTCAAATTTTTTGCCTCAGAACTCCTTGAAAAAGAGCTTTTGATGCCTTTTATAGATAAAAAGAAGTTTTGAAAGAAACCTAAATTTGCATTAGTCTAAAAAATAGTTTTTGTATAATTATGAAGCAAGAATAACAATGGGAATTAGACAAGTCCCAAGGACCTAGGAAATATTACGTGGTGGATCAATGTAAAGACCAATAGACACACATACTCATTATAGTGAAAAACACACATTTTAAAGAAAAAGTCAAACTGGTCATTTAAAATTATGTATAATTTAGAACAAATGACTACCGCATAAGTAAAGCATTTACTAGGCAGCTATGCTGACAGGAAGCTATGACTGAGATATCAAGAAATGTCAAAATATGAACAAAGATGCATAACATCTTCATTAAAAAAACAATGAAATCACATGCAAAGTATAAAACATCAGAATAAGTAAGATAACTGCAGAAGAAATAGGAAACAGTTTTTCTATACTCAAACAGCTCATGATCAGTGAAAGAGAGAAGTATCAGCAATAGCACAAAGCTAGAAAAAACCTCCATACTATAGTATTCCCTGTGCACCAACTCTATACTCCTTTTCACCCACGGCTATTAACTGCTAATTAACTCTATCTTGATCATCCAGCCTTGACCAATTTTTGCTGTGATCATTTCCAACTGAAAATAATGAGAATTTCAAAAATTGGGTCGTTAGATAGGTAATATTAGTCTGCTCTAATTCAACCAATCAGTAGTTGCTCCACAAATCTCAAAGTAAGTCTTGGAGTTCTAGGAAGTACACACTTAAAATTTGCATGCATAGAACACTAAAATTTTGACTGCATTTAATTTTACCAGGTAGAATCTGAGAGTATTTTAAAACTCAATGGGGTTTCAAGTGTTCATGAACATTTATATGTGCTATATATATGCAATCAATGTACAACTTCAAAGAGGAAATGCTTATCCATACTTAAGCACATGTGTGCATAAAAGAGGTCCTTGCCAACCATCCTGCATAACACTGCCACTACAAGACTGCACTCCTTGCTTATTAAAGTTGCTCACTGTGTGGTTCATTTCATTTCTTGACTAGCAGCTTGCAGAACATTAGTGTGATGTGGCATGCACTTATAAAAGCCCTTCAGTGAATGTATCATATCAAACCTAATCAGTAATGTAAAAGAGGCCTTCTACTGTGTAATACAAGTCAGTCTGTTGTTCCTCTCTCCTGCTTATTCACAGTTCTATGTCTTGCAGATAACACAGGAGAATCCTAATCAGGAAAAACAAGGATAACAACATCAATCTTTCCGGAAAACAACATTTATACATTCAAATAAATGACAGTCTATCATTCTTTCTGCTGAGGCTCGTACAAGCTTATTTTGACTTTGCAGTCAAAACAGAATAGTGCTTATTGAAGGACAGAGCATTAAGAATTGATTTTCATGACACCACTGAATTTTCTGAAATGCTAATACTTCATGATTTTAATATTAGCACCATGATAAAAAAAAAGTGGCTAACTTTTTTTTCATTGTACAATATAGCTCACAGGTGTTACGGGAATTAGTTATTACTATAATTTTCATTAAGGGAAAAGAGAACTAGAATTTTTATGCTGGCAATAAAATCTGATTTTATTTCAAACTAGCCTTTAAAGATTTCTGATCTCTTTTTAATCACATGCAAACAAATATACTGTTTAAGCAAAGGAAGAAAATAAAATCCTTTGTCCTTTATAGAAACATATTCAACTAGAAAGAACTAGAATTTTCTTACCTGAAAACATACCAATTTACCCTAAAACACATTTCTCAGTATGGTTTTTGAAGGTAAACATTAAAGGACAAAGTGTTTCCTTGAATCGAGCTATGAAATATACAGCTCATCACAGCCTGACCTACGCACCAGTGCTGTATCCAAGACACTAAGTTGCTCACTGATACCTGAGTGTTAGGTACATTTTCTTTCTATATGTTAAATATATTTTCTTATTTGAGGGCAGTGTTTGGTAGATTTTTTTCAGAGAGTAACCTTTGTGAGTATTGTGAGTATATAAATTGCTTTTGACATAGAATTTTAAAAGTCACCATTAGCAACCATCATGTTAGTAAACTGGCTCAGAAAGAACCATCAATGGATACTAAATCAAATAGTATAAATTTGGATTCATAATGAGGTATTCATATAATCGCAAAGTGAAGTAGAGAAAGGCAGGAGAAATCTAGTAGGTATCACCTTAACCTAAGAAGGGAAATGAAGATAAACAAAAATGAGAAATATGTATCACCAAAATAAGGATGTTCTCTTTGATAACAACAGTATATTCATCACACTCATATTGTGTTATCTAATCTACCTATCTTATTCAGTATTTGCCACCATTTAAGATAAGATGTATTGGGAAGGACACAGTAACACTTTAGTTGCAAAAATGCATAACTTAATGGAATCAGACAAACTCAAATACTGAGTGTGGCACCAACAGTTCCAGTCCCTTACCAGTCAAAAGTGTCCAGGGTGTGAAGGACCAGGGAACGTTGATAGAGGCTCAGTAGAGAAAATTTAGGCACAGTGTCAGAGACCAGAAACTGGACATGGGGATAGAAATGGTTAGCATGGGATCTCTCTAGTGGCGCAACATGGTTAGCATGGGATCTCCCTAGCACTGCAAGTGAGCCACAGCTACTTCAGTGTGAGTTCGAGCCCCAGCCCTGGAGGTGACCCATATGGTGCAGCAGACCTCTCCTGACCTGCCTGCTGCTCCTCTCAGCAGTGTACTTTGTCAATCTGCCTGTTCTGCTCCCCACTTTGTGTCTGGAGAATCCTCTCACCTCCCCTGCACCTCTGGCCTGTACCCCAGTTCTCTAGGTATCAATAAATCTTAAAAAAAAAAAAAAAAGAAATGGTTAGCATAGTTGTTAAAACAGCAATGGAAATACAAAGTCCTTAGCTGCCAACAGCTATACCCAGTACCAGATGTTTCAGACAGTATCCAAAGTTGCAGGCCAGAGGTGGGGCCATTGCAGAGAATCACTGGTCCTTACAAATCAACCTAGTCACACCCCAGAAGTAACTAACAAGAGGCAACAATTCCACAAAGATGGACCCCTCCCCCAAAGGACACTGTATCAGTGCAATTTCTGTACTGGCAAGAGGCAGCTCTCCTTCCTGGCTGTTGACTATTTCACAAGTCTGTTCCTTTCAGGGACAGCTCTATCTGCCCCCCTGGTCTATGCAAGTGTCCTTTCCTTTCCCCATGCCTTCCCTTTCCTTTTTTATAATAAACCTGCCCCCTTTTGGAAATAACTAAACATCGCCTTGTGGGAAAACTCGCCTTGAGCTGCTGAGAAGTTGTTCTAATCCAACTTCTCAGAAGTAACCAACAGAGCCCATTCTCTGAACCCAGCTCTCCAAATTGACATCGAACACCAGGTCATTGTATGTGGTAGAGTAAAAAGTGGTGGCAAAATCTGAAAAAGGTAGGTAGGTTAGATAGCACAGTGTAAGTGTGATGATTAGACTGTTGGTATCAAAGAAAACAACCCTGTTTTGGCAAAACATGTTGAAGTATTTAAGGGTCGAGGTGTATCTGCAATGACACACACACACAATTTAATCCCTATAGCTTCATGGGAGAGCAAAGATTATTCCCCCCTGCCTCAGGAAACTGAAAATTAAAAGTTCAGATATTTAGTTGATTTTTTTTCCTTTCCATACTCATTTCCTAAAGTATGTACTTTACAACACTGAAGGTGTTAGTTTGAAAATGGGGCTATTCTAAAAATGGAGGGGATAAAATGATGATGGGATTTGGGAGCTAATGCAGTTAACTTGTTTGTCTGTGTACTGCTCGTGCATGTTGATGTGTCTGCATTGTGCAGTGTTGCCCTAAATGTGAACCATGGCACTCAGTAGTCACATCTAGAAAAATTGGCACTATTTTATGACTTTTTGTCTTGTCGCCAAGATAGATAGTATTGAAGACTCAGACATGACTTACGCTCCAGTTTCTTCACTTGTTGAACACACTGGATGGGCTCAACGATATCTTACGATTACTGATAGGTAGACAGTAAACCCCCTATATTGTCCCTTGTTGGTACGGTGTAATCCTTAATACTCTCAATGGATTTTTGTACCTCTAATTTCCTATATCCAAGTTAATATTTACATGCAAATGAAGTAACCTTTGAATGTCCTGAAGGTAACTTTTAATCATTAGACGCTCCAACCCTCTCACAGACCTTGATTATATTAGAACGACTCTACATTCTCTTCTTACCCAGGTATAAGCCAATTTTGCAAAGAGCAGAGTTCTTAAAAGGTTTTGAATAAATATGCACTACATACCTCGCAGTTGGGAAAAATGAAAAGGCCATAAACAGTTCATCAGGAAGCACCATGGTGTGTTAAATTACAAGCAGTGAAATCATAGCGTCATGAAGAAAACCACTACACATACTTTTAAATGACTTTTCTAAACTGCTCGAGTTGCATTAATTCGAATTTCCTGAGATTATGACACATGAGCATGACTGCATTTGGTGGAAAGCACACATTTTTTTTTGCCAAGATCTTACAGTTTTATGAGAAACAGAAATTTTTATATCTTTGCAGAACAGATCTTGAGCTTCTAAGCTTAAATATAAGAATCCACACACCAATGCATTTTTAAGGCTAAAAAGAAATCTAGCACATTCTCTCCTGAGCTTTAATAACTAAACTCTGCAGAGTCTCACACTTTGCTATATCTCAACTTTGGTAGTTAGGTGGTGACTGTAGCACTACTGCCATATTTTGCATAGGAGGCTGAGCTCTGGGCAGTAATTGGAGAGAAAAAAACCTTAGAAGAAGTGACTTTATGTAAGCCTACTTTTAAGAAATCCTAACTATGAGAGACACCAGAAAAAAATTAATATTGGTTATCTTCCAGCTACAGGTCATTCCTGGATACCTAACATATACAAGCAATAATGTTGGGCACTTCGGGGAGGAAAAATTAGCCCTCAAGTTAGAGTCTCACCCCATCTTTTTTTCAAGGGCAAATATTTTCAATTTGTTTACATATGCCATAAAGACATCCAGATCATCACTTACTTCCTAATTCACTTGCATCTGTTACAAGCTTCCATCACTCTATTACAGTGGTTCCTTAAGTGTGGTGACTGGACTGGAACGGCAGTATCAGGGCTAGCAGCAGTGGGGGAGTGGCCCCAAGTGTGTACTACATGCCTGTTGCACATCTATGGAATCAGAGTCTGGCAGAAGAGTGGGCCAGAACTTTGTTTTGTAAGAAGTCCTCAAAGGTGAAAATAATAAGAATAATGAACAGCCATATATCAGAGACATTTTGTGGGGGTGAAGTGGGGAATGGGATCAAAAACAGGACTATGGTGATGGCACACATGTGCCTCGGTGATGGGAAACCCACGGGGATTACAATTGAGATGAAAAAAAATGTACAAAATGATGTAAAAATAAACTATTTATATATATATATGCACACATATATATACATGTATATGTATACATATATATACACATGTATATATATACATATATATACACACATACACACACACACACACACACACACACATACATATAAAGTCCTCGAAGGGATTCCAGTGGACATGCAGATCCAGCAGGCCCAGCAGTCTTGCCTCAGACCTGAGCCTTCTTTACCTCTGTGCCCTGTCACATCAGTGCTTGAGTTCTTCTCCCTCCCTTGTTTTCATGATGTTCTACCTGACTCTCTTTTACCTTCCACTACTCCTTTATCTCTTTCACCAATTTCCCCTGCCACCCATATTCTGGAATTTTTCAATGAAATCTGGTCTCCTTTCACTTTATTTTTCTCTCCTGAGGATAGGATGCATCTCTAAGTGTGCTCAGTACTTCATTTAAGTCACAGGACTGTATATATTTTTTTTCTTTCCCCATGTCTGTCTGTTGGTCTCCAAGTTTGCATTTTCAGTTGCTTGCATGAAAATGCCATCTCTGGGCCCTCCCTGGTGGGACAGCGGGTTACAGCACAGCACTAAGAGGCAAAAGCCACTTCAGCATGAGTTCGATTTCTGCCTGCCCTGGAGGTGATCCGCATGGCGCGGCAGACCCTCCTGACCCGCCTGCTGCTCCCCTCAGCAGTATACTTCGTCGATCTGCCTGTCCTGCTCCCCACTCTGTCTCTGGTGAAGCCTCTCACCACCCCTGCACCTCTGGCTTGTACCCCAGTTCTGTTGCATGATTAAAAAAAAAAATCTTAAAAAAAAGTCAACAAAATCAAAACAACTGGAATTTATAATAAGTTTAAAAAAAAAAAGGAATATATAAAAGCCCAAACACTAGGTCTTTGCCTCCCCCAATGCAGCTGTTCCTCAGCTTCTCATTTCTCTCTAGACTCTCAGACAACAGAGCTTAAAGACTTGGACTCATCTTCATTTTTTTTATCACTCCATGAATGATCACTTGCCAAGTCTCACTGCGTCTGTTTTTATTCTTTGTATTTTCACTAACTTCTCGGTAGACCTAGCTTCTAGTCATCTTTCAGTAATTGCTACTAAGCTGATTGAAATGCTTTGATAGCATCACTGTAAAAACAGTCAGTGATTCTCTAAATCCTGTCACTGTCTTCCATGTCAAAAATTCACGAATGACCTTGAAACATGACTTGTCTATTATATGACTCCTAAGCTGCTTTCCAGGTTTAGTTCATACTGTTCTCTGTTACAGCCTAAACAAGCCAGGGTACTCATTTGAAAGGTCTCTGGTATTGTGACTTGTAATATTTATATGATTTTATTTTTTAATGCTTTCACTTGACCTGGAATACCATCTCAATTCTCCACCTCTCCTTAGGAGCTCCACATCTGGTGATACCTATTGTCAACTCTATCTTTCTTATGACAGTGATACATCTGAAGGTGTACAAGTCCTTCTCATCTTGAATAAATCATAAACTCCTTGAAGACAGGTACAGAGCAGGTCTCTAAATTTTCCTTTCTTAATTAAGTAACTTGAGTACCTAGTGCAAAATTTGTCACATTATAGATAATTCGTGCTTTGATAATTCTGTTTATGAGACAACTAATGGGTTTTCTAGGAGACGCAGGCAGAGAGAAGGAGAGGGGGGAGTAGTGGAAACTATAGCCAACACACAGGAAGACAAGAATTTTCCTGTAGCAGAAATTTGAGAAAGTAATGTGGGTCTGCTTTCAGCTGTGAAGAGTTTAAGTATAGCTTAAGAGACTCTTAGGGATGAAGGTTTGATGGATGTGTTTCTCACAGAATTTAGCCTATTGTGTATGATAACAGCATTGTGGAAAACGAATCACTGCTAGTCCATATCATTGGGAGTTCTATGCTCAAATGAATGGGGGAAATCTGGTGAACAAAATAAACAGGATTCTTATTGTACCACTTCCTGTATCTTTCCACTTCTTATTGTCTGGCTTTCTAGGAGGGTCTGTAGCCTGAGGTATTTCCTCCACAGAGCTACTGTGTGGCCACAACACTGTCTTCTCACTGAGTGTCCTACAGAGATATCACTGAGGAGCTCACACTGGAAACACTGCAAGATACATTACACGTTTTTAAATAAGAAATAAAAGGCAATTTTACTTCTGGTACCTTAGAAACAGAAAACTTAATTAGCTTACCCAAAAAGTGTCAAAAAAAGGATACTTCTATTTCCAGCACCCAGATACTGCTAAGGTCTTCTCTCCCCACGCTAACAGTTATTTGTTGCCTGTTTGTAGTTCTATTCCCCAACTCCAAATATTTCTTTCTTTATTCACACTTTGTGGAATTTTTTTTTCTGGAAGAATCTTTTTAGCAATACAAGGAAGGTGGGAAAAGAAAACTAACTACACATACACCATCCAGACCCTTATAATTCAGAATGGATTCACCAAGATGTGAAAGTGTTGCTAAAGTGACACAATACATCCAACAGATATGTGCCTGAAGGCAGAGAATAGAAGACTTATCAGAATGGAATGAAGTTAACATTCTATCTAGTCTTTGGTATTTCACAGCTGTGGGCCATTTTTACCCCAAAATGCCATGACATTTACTTTAAAAAGGTGCAAAACAATTCTTTAAAGTAATAAGTACCAAATACCACACGAGTTTCTCACATGTACCAAAATAGTCTTACCCTTGTAATCCTGAAGAACTGTCCCTGTAATATCTTGAAGGCAAAACACAAGCTGCTTCTGCACTGTTTCATGAAGATGAGTTCCTTGGGTCTATTTTGGTGGTGGGGTGGGGGAATAGAGCCAGAAATATGTGTGTGTGTGTGTGTGTGTGTGTGTGTGTGTGTGTGTGTGTGTGTGTGAGAGAGAGAGAGATAGAGAGAGAGAGAGAGAGAGAGAGAGAGAGAGAAATTCACATGTGGGTATCTTCCTGGCAATTTGGAATCAAGATCATCAGAGATTAGTACTGCCACAGAGTGATCATGTAGAACCTTGTAAATGGTTCGATACTCACTAGGCTTCCAATTTTTTAAGTGACCCCAGTTTTTATTGTTTTTTTTTCTAAGCATTCAAATACTCTAGCCTGAGTTGACCATTATATAAAAAAATTCGCATAAAATTCTTACGAAAAATGTTTTATTGAATATCACAGAAGCAGATTCCACTGGTAATAATCTAGGCACATCAAAATATTTTTGGAAGATATCAGTAATAGGCTGATTTCATGTGGGGACTGTAGTCTCCCAGTTAGAAGGAAGCTGCCCAAACCCCCTGCTAGTCTGGCTGTGCTCTAGGTAAGATAAACACATACTCATCTGGCTATTTACTTGAAGAGTATCTGGAGAAGGCAAGACAAGGTCTGCTGTTTCATACAAAACCTCACTCCTTCATGTACAGTGAGAGCTAGCAAGGGTTGTATCTGTCTCATAGTCAAAACTATAAACTAGAAGTTTGCACACATGCAATCACCAGAGAAAATCACTATGACTTCCAAAATGTAAACCTGCTGGTTGCAGTTACCATAACACAAGCATGGTGAAGGCAGAGTCTAATTCTCACTCCCCAGTGGTTTCCCAATATTCCTTAGGGTACCTGGAACACAGTAGGTGCTTAATAGGTATTTAGTGAATGAATAAATGATTCAATTTTTTTTAATATACTGGTCACATCATTACTTAACTATAGAACAGATATTTAATGTTATTAACACCTGTCCCTCACAAAGGAAGAAATCATATTTTCATCACTCTGCTCCCCATATAGCTTAGATTAGTATTCTGTTCAGAATAAATGTTCAATATGTTTGTCAAGTAAAAAACAACTAAGAACTATCGTTAAGCTTTTCAGAGCATTTAATTATTGTGTTATCTACCTCATTTCATGCCAATGAAGTAACTATTCTCGTCTTCGCTTAGAGGGTGTGTCTTTAGTTATATTTCCCACACTGGACACCCATGAAGTCCCGGTGTCTTCCCTGAATAGGCGTGCTGGGGGTGTGTGCTATCAGGAACAATTCTGCAGTTCTAATCTACCGTACGTACACGTTAGGAATTCCCATTGGGTTCTCTCTCCTGTACTTGCTTTATTTCTCCAACTGGTGGGAGAGCCTTGTCCTACTCACCTCCTTTGATTCTACCACATTTTATCCATGCACTGAAAAGGGCATGAATGATTACAGGCAGCCACACCCATGTACAGAAGTTCAGGTGCCTAAAAAAGCAGCAGCCAATGTCTGAGACTGCTTCGGAGAGCAAAATTTGCACATTGGTGCTGACATGAAAGGAATGACAAGATAAATTTCTGTGGAGAATTAAATAAGTAAAGGTACTAGAAATCACTCATTGCTAATGTACAGGGGACATATGATTTTTCATCAGGAGCTTGAGCTATGGCTCCATTCTGGCCTGCATTATCCATTATGAGATGAAAGCATATGGAAATTACTCATTCCTTTCAAACTCACGTTCATAAATGACATCTTATAAAATAGCTTTGCCAAACAGGGAAATATGACAAATGAATCTATTCCAGAGTCTGCCGGAGACCCTCACTCTTCTGCTCTAATGTTCTCAGCTCCCTTCTTGCTCAGGTATCACAAGCATTGCACATGACTGTCTCACTACCTTTATCTCCATGAGGAATGCCCTGACTCCCTCACCCCGACCTTTCTGACATTCCTCAGTGACCTGACCTTCTACTAGACTGCACAGCTCCTCATCTGTACCCAGTGGTAGCAACATCAGCCAAAATGCTTCCAAGTCAGATCCACAGAACTAAGTCCGTATCTTTCAGGATTCAGGAAAACTCCGCTAAATAGTGTTTTATCAGTATCTGCATGTACAAAGTGAGCTGAAGTTCCTCAAACATCATTTTATAATTGTACAGAAGCCAGTATAACCCACTCTGGTTTGGTTCATGAGAGGAAAGGGTGGCCCAACGGGCCAGGACAGTCAGGAGTCAGATGGGTTGTCTCCACTGAGTGGTGGGTGGAGGCAAGGGAAGACGGGGACAGATGAATTTCCTTGGAAGTGACTGACTGCTGACTCTGCTTTTCCAGGTCACCATGAGTGTACTGTGTGGTCCTGCTGGGGGCAGGAGTTCCAGCAGAGGGCAGAGGAGGCATGATAGAATCAGGAATAGAAGTTCCCTTGTTCCCATGGTCTGGACAAAAAATCTATTTACTCTACTTTCCAGCTGTGTGTGTGGGAAGGTCACTTCCCACCAGAGACTGAGTTCCCTCATCTCTGACCCCAGGATTAATAATACCCTCCCTCCAGATTCACAGTAAATATGGCACCTCAAGTTAACAGTATGTATTGTAGCATTCAGAATGTGTTATTAGCATGGATCTCATATTAACTGTTATTAGCATGGATCTCTTACCACAATAACCTAATAAGTAACCTCCCTCCAGGTTATTGTAAAGCTTAATTAAATAAATCAAATAAATGCTGGACCTGGAACACAGAGGATACTGTAAAGCCTCATTAACTGCATTCTACACAGTGCTTTCCTGCACAGAGAAGGAAGCAGCACACATAGGGAATCGTGACGTGGGAATTGTGATTTTTTTCCACACTTGTTTTGTTGTTGGTATTTTCAACTACCATTTCATGCAGAAGTTTTCAACTAATATTTATCAATTGTGAATTTTGTGAGACTCATGTAGGTCTCACACACCCCATGGGAAGCAATAATTTGAAAAATAGTAAAAAAAATAAAAAAGTGCAATTTGTAACTTTAAGCCAGGCAGGGATAAAGTACAGTGTTGTTTACAGGAATAGATGTGTTTTCAAGATGAGGCCTGAAATCTTTGCCAAGTCAGAGGGAGATAAGAAAGCCAGAATAACAGGCAAAAGGAAGACACATGGAGAACAAAAGACAGCTCTTGGAGACTGAACTATAAATAGCATTGTGTGATTAACTAGAAAGGAAAGTTCTTACTTGGTATTGTGTTTGACCAAAATTAAAACAATTTTATCTGACTATACTGCTTGTTGATTAGAAGTATGAATTTCTTCGAACATACTTCTGTTTACATACCATACCTAAGTAGAGCCTTGGCTCTGACAGACATTCATTTTCAGACAATTTATGCTTGCCTACCATACCAGCAGAATAAAGGTCAGTCACCACAATGAATGAATGACTCAAAGTCCTTGTCTTGGTCGGCTGACCCTCCTAATACCTCTAAACACCACTTCCAAGAGAGTACAACCGCTAAGTTTATAGCCCAGCAAGGGCACCTACAGAGATGGGCCGGAGAAGGCCGGGCAAGTGCTGACAAGCAGTCGCCCATGAAATCACTGGCTTCATTTCAGGACAACTGAAGGCTTTAGTTTCCTTATAGATAAAAGACCTGACCCAGCTGGAATTGTACGGGAGAGGCAGGAGCCCGGGGGTTCCTAGGGTAGGGAGGACATTACTGGGATGGGTTTTGAGTCTTCTATTGAGCAGCGAGGCTTTCCTCTGGTTTCATTACAGGTTTTCTATGGTGAGATTTTCTTTGAACAAAGTATTACATTGTAAAGAATTACTGGTTTGGTGGTCTCAGTCTCTGTTACTTAATTGGTTTGCATTCATTAGGCATGTCCTTGAGCATCTCGTTTAAGACTCTAAAATATGTTTAAGTGCCTTGCGGTCTGCTGAATACATTACTAAGTGCACTAAGTCTTCATTCTCTCATTTCCAAATTGCTGTGAAGTGGGTATTATCATTCTATTTTCACGATTAGGAAGCTGAGACTCAGAGGTAGGCCACATGCCCAAAGATCGTAAGTGGGGAGTTAGGAGCAGATGCCGGTGGAAGGAATATTATGACCTCATGATCAGTGCCCCTCCCCTTCCAAGCCCACTCCTCACTGTTAGTGCAAGACTCTCCTGCTCAGCTATCCTGTACAAAGGTAGAAAGAAAGGAAAATGAGGGATTATTTAGCCTTATTCAACGATGTCTGGAGTATTAAAAGCCTCTTTTGGCTGTTCCTCTTTTCTGTCACCATAGATTTTCACAGAAAAGTCTTGCTGTTCATTTCAGTCTCATTATCTAGGGAATAGGAGGGAAAAATTAATCATCATTTAATTTCATCCCTATTAGTGTTCCAGGCTGGCATGCAATACCTGCTTCTGTCACACATCTCTTAATCAAACATATTCCTGACATTGGAATAATCATGTTTGAGGAGGAAGAACACCAGGCAAGGTGAAGGAGAAAGTGTAAAGACAGTCCTATTTTATTACTGGTAGGTATGTGTGATTACTGGGTGATTTTGTGTCAGGGGGACAGGGAAAATTTAGGCATAGTTTGACTTATAGTTGTTTAGAAGTTAAAATCAAACCACAGTAAAAATGAATGAGCTCATTCATTCAAATAAAGCAAGATTAACTGTGCTGTAGTTAGAACCCGTATGTGTCCTAGAGTAATTTTGTGTCAGAGTAAATTGAAAATAGCATGGACTCTGATCAAATCTGATAAACAGGGTCTGGGACACAGTGACTTCCTGGATGCCCATAGCGATCCAAGAACTCCTGCAATAGCAATTGGATTTTGGCTACTAGTAATAGCTCTTAGTAGTTTCCTGAATTGCTATGTTAAAATAGAATTATGGACCTCCCTGGTAGTGCAAGGGGTTATGTCTTCTCAACAATATCAAGCTTTTATCAGGCTTAGTGGCATGAGTTTGATCTCCAGCTAGGGAGCTGACCCACATGATGCAACAGACCTCTCCTGATTCACCCTCTGCTCCCCTCAGCAGTGCATTTCAGTAGATCTGCCTGTTCTGCTCCCTACTCTCTGTCTCTGATGAATCTTTCCACCCCTTTCTACTACATCTCTGAACTTCTCCCCAGTTCTTGTATGCATAAATAAATAAAAAACAAATCTCCAAAAAAAATTAAAGAAAGGATTCTGAGGTCTTTACCTAAGTTGGATGGAAAGAGTGCCAGTGCATTCAGCTATGTCTGTAAGGGTCATCAGACAGAGTGGGGATGTGAGTGCCCCCATGTTTCATGACCTTTATCTACTCCCCCGCCCCAATTCCAGGTACAAGCAACTTTGCTGCAAATGGCTAGGGTGCCACCATGTGATTTCTTCAGAGAACAAGCAAAGCTCTTCTTCTTTTATTTATAAAATAACTTCCATAAGTCCATGTGAAACTGTTATTTCACATTTTGAGTGAAATGACAACAAGCTGCTCTATTTTCCTGGGAAAGTGTTATACTCTTATCACAGACATAAAGAACAGAACAGGCACGAGTCTCCCAATCAGCAAACTACTGCACCTCATTTGCATAAACTGTTATGAAAAGTAAAACCTAACTGGGGAGAGAAGAGCGAAGTTGTAGATGTTCCGAATTTTGCAGTGGCATCCTGAAAAGGAAGAGCATGGTTGCAGGCTGAGTGCAGCCACCTCTGAGGCATCCATGCAGCACCAGGCCTTTCACACCAACAGATACTGCCATGACACTCACGGACCAGGGCTGCTCATCTCACTCTGTTAAGCATGTTCTATCGATATGTTATTCTAGTCTTACAGGGAATTTGAAGGTCAAGTGTCTCATATGTGGGGAAAAAAAAAAAACTTAAAAATGTATACACAGACTTTGTAGCCCAGAGAAATGAAAGTCTCCTTCCAAGGTCACAGTGGCAGAGGATGAGTTTCAACTAGCTTATTGTGTACAAAACAGAAGATTCTAGGAAGTACAGGGCTATCTAACATTGCTCTGCCCAATTTTGACAAATGCATGCTATTTTTCAGCTCTGTTGGAGGTTTCAGAGGTTTTCTGACAATTTGAAAATACTGCAAAATTTCTATGACACTATCAAATTGCCTCTCAGTGACATGGCAACAGAACTTCTTTCTGGTGTCTGGTCTGCCCCCTCACTCATTGCAGCCAGCAGATCATTAGCAGATGTGAACTTGGCTGGGCTAGGTAGCAATCTCTTCATCACTGTTAGAAATGCAAAGATCATTAATACATGTTAGGAAAAGTGTCACAAGACAGAGGGAAGCTTCTTCAGATACTTCTGTACACGAGCCTCAGCCAACTCAGGAGCTTCAGAGTTGGTTAACACTGCAGGGTCTTAAAATGGTGACTTGAAGGCTTTACCTCAGGTTGAGGACAGAAATCCTAGCTTTGCTCCACTGCAGCTGTGTATTCACAGGGGACACATATATGCCTTAAGGAACCTGAATAACTATAGCTGTCTCCTAGCATGAGAGATGAGGAACTTGGTCCAGAGAAGTGGAACAGCTTGTCCAAGACAACCCAGTATGTTGTTTCATGCTCAGCAAACAGCACGGTCTCCAGGTGTGTGGCTATCTGATGTGCGTGACTGGTCTGAGATGTTTCCCACATTTAAAGTTCTGCTGCTTTAGTTATTAAAGATACCTATGAAACTATTCCCTCTTGTAGAAGGCCACACATCGGCAATGTTCTTTCATAGGTATGAACTCATAAAGTTCACAGGATCTGTTTATTCTGCCCTTGAGGCTGGCTAAGATAGTTGTGAAGTGAAATGAAATTTAATTCATCTCAGCTTTTGTTTCTTAAGGTCATACAGTAGCACTCACTACTACTTTTTTACTTTCACACTGTTTTTGAAATCATTCGTTCTATCCATTCAATCATCAAATATTTCCAGAGTCATCACTGTGAGGCTAACATTGTGTTAGCTCTTATGAGTGAAAAAAAAAAAAAAAAAAAAAGATCGTTGATTGCTGGCATCTCCATGAATACAAGAATAAAGGAGCTCACACTTTTACTAGAGGAGCTGCTTCAGATGTATCTCAAAGACCTGACTGGTAGATCTGAAAAAGCAGAGTGTGGGACAGATGGATGGCTCTGGACCCAGCCCCACTTACTGAGCAAGTTGTGTGATGTTGGGAAAGTCCCTGACTTTTATTCAATAAAATAAAGATATTAATGACATCTGTTTATTCATTCCTATAGAGTTATTCTGATGATTTAGAGAAAAGACGCACATCAAACCCTGTGTACAACGCTTGGGAGCTCGTTGTCAATAAATGGCAGCTGCATGTGTATTTTAAGCAGAGAGTATGGATTAGATTTAGAGGTCCCCCTTCATGCAAAGCATGAGTGAGAGATAAGGTGCTGTTTACTTATGCTGCAGTCAGAAACTAGGTTGAGCTCAGACCACTGAGGCGGCAGCTGCTGACTGAACATTTGCTATTTCAAGTGGTGGGTTGAGTAGAGTTACATTTTAAGAAACTTAATCAGGCAAGTGCATGGATTGGAGAAGAGAGAGGGAAAGCAGTCAAGGAGGCTAGTTACAAAAATAATCATCTTGGCAAGAGTTAGTGGGAATTTAAGGTAATGTCAGTGCAGTCGACGTAGAGAAATAATGAAGAGGCAGTCTAAGGATAATGAGACACATAGAAGACAGAAAATAAAATGGAGGAAATTGCAAGTATCTCCAAGATTTCAAATATAGTGCCTAGAAAAGAGAGAATTGAGGATAAGCAATAGTGTCCAGAAGGAAAGGACAAGTTTCCTACTTTCTAGCAAGCATTTTTATATTCAGGTGTGAGTGGCAGGAAAATATTCACCACACATCTTTCTGAGATCCCAGTGAAACATTTTTCCAAGAAGGGCAGTTTCAGCTAGATCAGAACTCAAAAGCATGCACATCTGGCTAATGTCACTTAAGGCTTTGTGCTATTTGCTCTGGCACATATTATACAAACTCCAGCCTTGCCCTTTGCTCACTTGAAGAAATTGAATTCGCCAGAGTTCAGGTCTTTAGCCAATTCCTTGAAGACAGAAGTACATATACTGGGGCTGTGACAGTCCACTGTGAGTGTGTCCTTTGAGTTCATAAGTGACTGTTGATTTGAATAAATGATTCAAAATAATCCAGATCAGTTTCTGTTTTTGAAAAGAACACAAACTAAAAGGGAACCTTTTACTGTTTCCTAGTCTAAGATCCAAGAATCCAGCCTCTTGTCCACACAAACTACAACTGATTTGAGCACCTGCAGTATGCTAGGCAATTCAGAGACATTTTAAAGCTATCACCTACCTCCTCAGCCTCCCTGTCAGAAATTATCATTTCCATTTAACACAGGAATAGATAGAGACCTATATGAGCAAACTTGTCTGAGGCCACTCACATAGCAATGCTTGAACCACAATGCAAGCCAGCTTAAAAGAGTATCAAGGGTCCTTTCTCATGGTGTAATGGGTTAAGACACAGCACTGCAAGCTGGCCACAGTCACTTCAGCGCGAGTTTGATTCCCAGCCCTGGAGGTGATCCACCTGGCATGGAAGACCCCTCCTGACCCACCAGCTGCTCCCCTCAGCAGTGTATTTCAGTACATCTGCCTGTTATGTTCCCCACTCTGTCTCTGGTGAATCCTCTC